>NC_056567.1:4396400-4403189 GCF_013358625.1 Macadamia integrifolia | reverse complement strand
TTTTTTTTTTTTTTTGATATATGTTAATGGTTTTTTTGTCTTTTTTAAAAAATATACCAAAGACAGGGAATACGTACTTTTTAATAGTAGTATGAAGTATGATAGTATGATACATCATTAATTGTCTAATTTACTATTGCAGGAATTACTCGTCTCCTTCAATGTCTCATCATCTGCAAGCAGCAACAGATTGATCTTCTGCATCTCTCCTTCACTTCCACCGAACCTCAACTCAAACCCCCTGTTTCTCTTCTCGCTAGTGGTGGTCTCTTGACCTCCATCCCTAATCGATCCATCGATCTCTCTAATTCCTCATTTCGATCTCTTCGGCGCTAAGAGAGGAGGAGTAGCCTCTGTTATGCTGACATCATCGTCGTCGAGCAACCATGGAGCATTTTCATTGAGCATCAAGGAAAAAAGAGAAGCACTAAGCCCAAATCTCGTTTTCAACGTTCTATTTGGGCTATACAATGAAGTGTAAAATGGTAAGTTTACTCTTCTTCAAGGATAGTTTGGCCATTTAGTAAATAGAAACTCCATGACATCATCACTTAACAATTTTCAACTAACAAAAATGGACTTATGTGTAATTTACTTACGAAAGTGAGGGACATACGAGATCTTATTTTAAATCTTAGGGGTTATAAGAAATAAACGATATTTTAGGGGTAGTACAAGAAATTTTCCTCTAGTTTTAAATACACCTATAGAGGTGTCATTTATATAGTCACAGCAATATTACTCTAATTTCTCATTTTTTGATTAGTTATACTTTCTAAGCCTTTTGAGAGTAGACCTTGGCACAACAATGAGATTGCTCTATTGCGATTGAATGAATGTGGGCTCTAAAAAGGACAACCTCTTCATGAAGTAACGATAAAGAAATGCATATTATGATTGTCCCCATCATGGTTCTAAGTATTGGTATCGGATTGCCCAATACTTAGCATGTCTACGATCCAGATACCTAGACGATACTGTATCGATTGAACAGTTCAGACCAAAGGTAAAAAATTCATAATCCATTTTTTTTTTTATAGAAAAAGCAGGGGTATTTTTGTTCGATACGAATGATCCGATACCAATTCATTTCGATATCGTATCATTTTTGAGTTGGCTGATCAAAGTTCTAAAACTCGAGAATGATCACGAGATCGATCAAAGCCAATATAATTATGATATCATTCTAGAACGGAATGGATTGAACTATATGGGACAGATCTACACTTGGATTAAAAAAAAATCAGTCTTCATTACAATTTACCCTTGAATCATATATATAGAATGAGATCGAAAGGTCAAGATCAAGGATTGATTAAGGCTAATAATATTTTGATCCAACCGATACTGATAGTTCCTTTCTATCTTTTAAAATCATGTGGTCGATATCATTCCGATACCATACCCTAAAACCATCCTTCCCATACGCTATAGCGATGGATCCGTACGCCCTCATACTGTACCATTTTTTGTTAAGAAATTTGTAGGATTACATGACTTGCATGTGCAATCCATGCGCCTTCTCATTAATAAGGATTGTAAATAAATGCAAGATGTCTAGGATCCTATAAAAAAGTAGACGCCTAGGATCTTGAGTTCCAATTTCCCTGATCCACCACATACTCCTAGGTGGAAGATTTTTTTTTTTTAAATGGAATCCAAACTTCATGGTTAATTATTTGGATTTTACTCCACTTTCTCTACCTTTTATAAAGCTTTAATTATTTACCAAAAAAAAAAAAGAAAAGGGCTTGAACTTATCACTCCACGTAAGACACAGGTCGCAATTCCAGCGAAACGTCTTCATTTCTTTTCTCGTTATGGGTCACTTGAGTACTTCACTCGCTAGTCAAAAAAAGCCAAAACCTTTGTAACAAGATAAGGGTATTTTCGCCCAGATGTTCTTAATGATCCTGACAGATAAGAGTCGCGCTTTTGTTGTCACTAGTATCTCACCATATTAAGCATCCTCAAACCATGTAGAGCTCTTTAATTTTCTCTTCTAGGCTTTGCATTTCCGGGAGGGAGGGAGAGAGATAGAGAGAAAGTCCAAGATGGTCCTGAAGCATCTCCTTCGATCCAATCTCACGTCCCAGGTATCAATCCTTGAAAAACCACAGATCCCTCGTACATATTATTTACTTTTCATTTCATTTTTGTTCCATTGTTATCAAGTTTGAAACTCTGTTTTATGCTTCATTTCCGTTTTAATTTTTTGAGTATTAATCTCCGACCCTTTTCTGTTAGATCATGCTGCTTTCTTTTTAGTATTATTTTTTCGATAGTTTTGATTGGTGGTTGTTCTGGATTGTGTGTTTTCATCATGGTTGGTTGAAATTTATTGAATTTTTTTTCATTCTATCACGCTCAGATCATACCTTTTTTTTTTTTTTTTTTTTTTTCTTAATCTTGGTATTTTGGAAACTGCTCAGATTAAAATTCTGATCAAGTGTTATTCTTGATATTCCGAATTTTGGTAATTCCGAGAAATATTGATGGCCAATTCACATGTGCTCTTCAATACGATCGCTCTATTGGCTCATTGGCTCTGTGTGATTGAGACTGTTTTGCTGAGGCAATTAAACCAGTTTGGCAGTACAAATTTATAGATCATACTAAGCCATTACTTAGCGTTCTGTTAAATTGGTGACGGGAGACCATCTGGTGGGTCTTTTTTTGGTGACTACTGCTTCTTCTCGTGTTGATCGTAAGAGCACATGAGTAGTGATTGTAGTTTGTATCATATATTCCATGGGTTGCTCCGATAACCATGTATTTAATATATTTTCTTTCTTCCCTATTTGATTCTTGATTTTATTTTTCATCTTATATCATTATTAATATATCCATTTTGTCTTACAGATTCTAAATTCTTAAGCAAATTTCCTTTCTTTTTCTTTATTGTTTTCTTCCCAAGCACAAATTTTTAGAATAATTTAAATTTTAATTCAATCCTGGGAAATTCTTTCTGATTCTGGTATTTCACTATTATCAGTCACACTGAAAATACATACACTGTGCCTTTGATATGTTTTTGTTACCTTGGCACACGGTATCACTAGTTTCCAGTGCAGAAATCATTGAGACAATTATTTCAAAGTATGTCCAGAGATCAATATATATGTGTGTGTATATATATATATATATATATACTAGAACTGTAGGATTGGTATGCCATGACTTCTAAAAAAGAGAAGAAAACTGAAACGTTTAGTATTTATCTTTTCCTCAAGTAGTGGAATACTACCCTCATGTAAGTTATTTTCTGATATCATGCATCCCTGTTGTTGTTTATTTCTTTATTCCTTCCCCTCTCCTCCACCCCCCCTTTCCTTTGGCAGGCTGGTGAATTTGTAAGACATGTTGCTGCTTCTGGAAGGTTGCAGGGGCAGATCCCTGTACTTGCCCGATTGTACAGTGCCGAAGCATCTCTGCAGAAAGAAGATCCAGCAGCTGAGTTCAAGGACCGAAAGGAGTATGCTTCTTCCTGCATGATTGCTATCACTAGTTGTTGATGCTCTAACTAATTTTGTCATAATTTGTTTTAGCATTTTTATTTATTTGCACATCCATGTACATAGACATGCATGACACTGGATTTTTTCTTTGACTTGCTACTCAAGTGTAAGCACTCACATAAATAGCTTAGACACATGTAGAGTGATTTGTGTTGTTTCTTGTTTGCTATAATGCTTTCACTGTCTCAGGTTTAAGGGACATGATATGTTGGCACCATTCACTGCTGGGTGGCAGAGCAGCGATTTAAATCCTCTGGTTATTGAAAAGTCTGAGGTACTAACATTCTCTGTGACATGTTCTTCAAATTAACCTAGCCTCGTCACACATAAGGAGCAAATACCTGTATTTGGTGAACATGTAGGAATGCCTATATGGCTTTCCCCTTTTCTCCAAGAATTGGTTCTCGTAGGAATGGACGTAGAAAAAAAAAAGAAGTTTTTTCAGATACATTCTATATGTTGCTATTCTCTTGTTGACCCTATATCTACAATAGAACTGGATTGAGGTTGATAATCTTATTTCATTTTTTTAACAGCATCATCTTCTTCTATTAGATAGCTGTTTTGTTCCTTGACTACATTGGCTCACTTTTTGATCAATGGCTGCAGGGTTCATATGTGTATGATGTCAATGGGAAGAAGTTTCTTGATTCCCTGGCTGGTCTATGGTGCACAGCTTTAGGTATTTGCAAAATTCAATAAAATTTCAAGCACCAATCTGTATATGCATGTCTTTCTCTTATTTTTATTTATTGTCACTATAAAGTATTTTATAAATTATATCTATGTCACAATAAAGTATTTTATAAATTATATCTATTTTAACATTATTATATCTATTTTAACATTCTTCTTATAAATGGATCCTCACCTTCCACTATGAAAAATGTTAGAGCCCTTCCAGTTTCAGAACAGTTGCTCTGTGATGAAAATCAAGATGTTTGAACATCCTCTATAAATGGTTGAAAAAGCAGTTTGCACAATGTACCATGGTCTAGCCCGGATTTTCACAGTTGGGTCAATATGTTTGAACTGACCTTTCTATATATATATATATATATATATATATATATACAACCTACAGGATCCAATGGTGAACAACTGGGTTTCACCCTTATCTTGGGCATAGCTTAGCATTTCATCCCAACCAGTGAGACAGTACACTGAATTAGCTATATTGGATTTGCATTTTTTATATTATTAATTGGACTGTAGAAGAAACAAATAAGTCTGTAACTATGTCAATTGCGGCCCATGTAACTTTTGCTCCCATTTTCTTAAGAATTTTTTCCCATAGAGGTACAATTCATAGAGTGGGTTAAAAAGATGCTATTCTATGTACATCATGGCTGAATGATTGCTTAAAATCCTTTCATCTATGTACTGCTTTTGAATTTTGCAGGTGGAAATGAACCCAGACTTGTTGCAGCTGCAACTGCACAATTAAACACCTTGCCATTTTATCACTCCTTCTGGAATCGTACCACAAAACCCTCCTTGGTACTTATGACTTACCTTTGGCTTATGTCTCTTTCTTATAAATGCTACGTTGGCATCTCTGTATTTTTTGATTTATTGATGCTTTTCTGCCATACCTGGGTCCTTAAACGGACAATTCCATTATTTTTCTGAATTTTTTTTTGTGAGCACAATCTAGGAAAGCACTAGAATGGTTTTCCTTTCTACTATTTTCCACTAAGTTCTGTTTTTTTCTTAATTTGTATTCATGAGTTACCTCTGTCTTATGTCTTCCTATTATGAATCTCAGATGTGCATCTTAGAATTGTTGGATCAGTAGTGCTTTTTTGCTATACATTTGTTCATGAACAAACAAATTCATTTTTTTCCCAAAAAACAATTTGTGAGCAGTATCTATGAAAGCACTCCAACTGCTACTGTCTTTTCAAATCGTCCTTTCTCTTTCCACTAACTTCTGTTTCACTTAATAATTTTACGGTTTTACAGCTGCACTGTTTACTGCTTTGTTGGTGTTTCTTTGCATCAAATATTATGTACTTTTCCATTCTCTTTAACTGATACTACATTCTTTCAAATGCGTTATTTGTTACTGGATATATAGTTGAGGAGGTTTCCTAGTGAATGTGAATTATTTCTTGAGCTTTTTTTTTTTTTTGGTTTCCCTCTCTTATCTTGGTCAGGAACTCGCAAAGGAGCTTCTTGAGCTCTTTACGGCAAACAAAATGGGGAAGGCCTTTTTCACAAATAGTGGATCAGAAGCTAATGATTCTCAGGTTGCTTTTCATAAATATGCATCATTTTTCCCTCTAATTTTATATTGCGTTGCATTTTATCATCATTTCATGTAAGTGTGTAAAACTATCATATGAAATTTTTTTCTAGAATTGAATTATAAGGAGAAACTAATGTTGGAGGATGAATAGGGGGCTGAAGAAGCTTAAGCTTCAATAGGCTTCACATCAATATGTTGTTGGAGGAAGCATGTTCCATCTAGTTGTGCGAGGCATTTTCATTTTTTACTAATTCTCATCATATAGAAATTATATACAGCCAAGACATTAGAAACAAGTTAAAGGGAACATGATTAAAAATAAGTATCAATTTCAGCAAAGATAATGAAATAAGTGGGCATGTTTTGAAAGTCATTATCTTTGATTCGACTTCTAGTTTATGATTTCCTTTGGGTATTTTTCTATTTACTTGTAGGTGAAGTTGGTTTGGTACTATAACAATGCACTGGGAAGGCCAAATAAGAAGAAGTTTATTGCACGGCAAAAATCGTATGTTCTTCACCAGTTAACTGGAAGTCATTGTCTATTTCTTATTTTTTTAGGGTATAATATTGTTATCTTCTGCGTTTTTTGACAGATACCATGGGTCAACTTTGATATCAGCTAGCCTTTCTGGGTATGTATGTCTGGAAGCAATATTCCTGGCATAATTTTAGAAGTTCATCATAATATTGGAGCTTTTTTGCTGGCAATAGTGGTCTATGATATTTTAAGCCTTACGTTTTTTTTTTTTTTTTTTTTTGGAGTTATTGTGGGAATATGTTAATGCACTTCTGAGAAAAATCTTTTACAGCCTTCCAGCTCTTCATCAAAAATTTGATCTGCCTGCACCATTTGTGTTGCATACTGACTGCCCGCATTATTGGCGGTTTCATTTGCCAGGTTTTTATCTTACTCTTGTTAGCATTGATTCCTCATCTTGTTCCTTTTGTTACTGAGAGACATGTTCATATGTATGCCAGGTGAGACAGAGGAGGAGTTTTCTACCCGATTAGCAAATA
>NC_056567.1:4379397-4396300 GCF_013358625.1 Macadamia integrifolia | reverse complement strand
TTTTTTTTTTTTTTTTTTTATATATATATAAGCAGAAAATATATTAATTCAAAGTAGATACATTATAGTCATGGTGTCTGATGAGCACATTTATGTGTGAAATCTAGGGTAGTAAAATATGCATTTTACATATTTAGAATGGAGCTACCTTGGGTTTTACTCTCTTTTTGCAGGTTTTATATTTTCAATGCCTTAAGGACTATCGGGAGCTATATCTTCAATTTTACACGTAAAGTGGTCCTATTTCTTTTCATGGTTGCGAAGCGGACGAAATTTTGAGCAAGATGGACGTGTTCGATTAAAAGTACACATTCGTTTGGTCACCCGTACAAATGATTATTCTTTTTCGGGTCAGAAAAAGAATAATGGATCAGAACTGAACCGAGATGCAGAACCAGCCCGTTTGCAATTGTCCCAGAGGTACAAGGAATACTCCAAATGCCAACAAGGATCGATGGACCACATCTTTAAGTGATTAAAGATTTGTTTTTGGTAACAACAACTACCTAGCTTAGTTGGTGAGCTATGGTGTACAAAATTCTCTTGCTCACCAAGAGGTCTCAAGTTCGAATCTTATGGTTGTTTTTTTTAGAAGATTTTGTTGAAGATTTCCTGCTTTTCACTCAAAAATCGTGGAAGGGATGGAGAGGATAAAAAGAAAAAAAAAGAGAAGCAAAATCGTGGAAGCAAGAAGAGAAGAAAAAAAAAGGAAAGAGAAAAAAATGGGAGAACCAAAAATTGTCCAAATCTTCTCTCTCCTCCACATCATCACCAAAGATTGTCCAAATCACACAAAGGAAGAAAAAAAAAGTCGTCCCTAGGAGAGAGAAAAAAAAAGAAGAAAAATAAATTAGAAGAAAAAGGAAAGAAAATAAGCAAAAAAATTTTAGGAAATTTCTCAAAATTTATTTCTCTCTTCTCTCTCCTCCATCTTAGCACTTTTGGACTCAAAAGATCTCACAATCAATTGTGGGTTTCTCTCTTTTAGGAAAGAGAAAATTGTTACCCTACCTCTCCATTCCCTATAAATACAACTCATGTAAGAGGAGGGGAGACAATTCATTCTTCTTCTAGTTTTTTTTTTAGTTGCTCTCTCTCTCCCTCTCTCACTCTTTGGTTTTAGTTCTTCTCTATTTTTCTTTAATCACTTTTGTAATAGTTTTTTTTTTTTCAATTAATGCAAGTACTCTTTTATTTTTATTCAGTTCTTTTTATGTTTATGATTTATGCAATTGAGTTGTAATTTTTTAAGTTATAGTTCTAGGCTTAGATCTAGGTGACAAGATCATGAGCCGTGGAGCAATTTTTTTTCAAGTTCAAGCATTGATTCAAGTAAGTAGGCTCCTTCAGTAGTCTTCTCTCCCCCCTCTCATTCCCTCTTCTGACTACCCTTTCTTTCTTAATTTAGGATTTTTATTTTCAGTCGTTACATTATTGCTATCCCTCTCCCCCAAGGTTCATGGCTAGTGTATGTGTTGGCTTTGCCCCTCCTAGCCATAGAACCATCAATTTATTGCTTTTATTTTAATTGTCTCCCTTTCCCTAAAGCCAAGTAGAGAAACCCTTGTAAGAGTAACTCTCTGGTCAAGTAGGGAAGCTCATATTATGATGCATCCCTCGGGCTAAGTAGAGAAACCTGCTTGTGAGTCTCTCTCTAGCTTTATCCCCTTTCTTTTACTTTATTTTTATTTCAGCATTTTTTTCCTTTATTTATTATTTTATTTTTTTTTAATTGCGTGGGTTGTTTACTTTTAGTTATTTATTTATTTAATTTTAATTGTGTGGCTTGCGTCTTTAAATTCTTAGATGACGAATGGTTAGGACGTTATTTTTACATATGTTTAGGACGGTAATTAGAATTAGATCACAATCATTAATCAGTTCACTTTCGCATTATTAAAAGAAATAAAAAATAAAGTGGCTGCTCTCCCTGTGTTCGACCCGTAGCTACACTGATCCGTACGCTTGCGGTTACATTTTAAATCTCAACAAGTTTTTGGCGCCGTTGTCGGGGAGACAGTTCCATGTTATTTTTCACTTTCTTTTGGTAAATCGGAGTGCTTTGTTTGCTTTGTTTTATATTTTTTCTTTTTTTTTATTGAATTCCTGAGAATAACAACTTGCAATAATAGTTGTATCAGTGGAGGTCGCCATGCCTCACAGTATGATAAAGACAGGTTTCGCCCTGTAGCAGTACCTCAGGAATTGACCTGAGCAACCCCGGATCCTTGTCGGTAAGCTCCCAAAAAGCAAAAAAAAAAATCAAAAAAATCATCAAAAAAATCATCAAAAAGTTTTGCTATCCATTCTTTTGTGCTTGTCTTACTTTAGTTGTGGGAAGTTTTTCTGTTGCATGAGTGTTAAGTGGGTACGTAATACTAAGAATCGGTTAGAAAGAAGAGATCCAACAAGTAGTGACCCTATACGTTTGCTCTCTTTAAAACCCTTCAATATGGGAGACCAACAGCATAACCCTTCACCTAAATCTCTGAAAGATAGGTTCTACCCTGCTAGAACAGCCCAACCTTCCTGCATAGTTCTACCACAAGCCCAGGGCAATAATTTTGAACTCAAATCTCAATACATCACTATGTTGCCCCACTTCCATGGGTTGACCTCTGAGGATGCATACCTATTTCTAAGGGAATTTGAAGAGGTATGTGTTCTAATTAACATCCAACAACTTTTTGATGATGCTGTTAAGCTTAGGTTTATCACTTTTGCATTGAAAGACCAAGCTAAGAAGTGGTTGTATGGATTACCCACAAATTCCATAACCTCATGGGAATAGTTCACAGTTGTCTTCCTTAAGAAGTTTTTCCCAACTCACAAGACCAATAAGCTTATAAGTGATATCCTTCAGTTTAGGCAAAAGCCTAGTGAGTCATTTTCCAAACTTATAGAGAGATTCAAGGATCTACTCCAAGAATGCCCTCACCATGGCCTAAACCTATGGCATTTATGTCAAATAATTTATGAGGGTATTGATTACCCAACTAAACAAATGATAGAGTCTATGTGCCCTGAGGGATTCACATCCTTTACGGATGAAGGAAAGGCATGGGAATTCTTACTTGACTTAGCTGACAAAACCCGTGAGTGGGAATCAACCCAAGAGAGTGAAAGAACTATAGGAGGAAAAGGATATTTTGTGGATGGGATAGTAGCCAAGGAAGCCCATTTGGATAGCCTAATCAAGTGGATTGAGGCTATTGTTCCTAGAGAGCCATCATCAGTCAATTTGGTTAAGATTTGTGCTTGGTGCCAGTCCCCTGGACATGTCATAGAAGAATGCCATAACACCTCTGAGGGCACTTCTAATGATAGTGTTAATGCCTTATACCAGAATAATCCATATAGTAACACATACAATCCAGGATGGAGAAATCACCCAAATTTCTCTTGGAATCAGGCCAACCAAGCAGGACCTTCCAATTTCTATAATCAAGGTCAACCTGGACCCCAAAGGCCTCCCTTTGCACAACAATATTTTTCCCAAAATACTTTTCCTAGGTCAAATGTAGGACCTCAGGCGAGTTTTCCTAGGGCCCCTCTCCTATCATCTTATCAGCAATCCCCTGGGTTTACCAACACTGGAGAGGTAAGTAGAATAAGTGACTTGAAAAAAAATATGGCCCTCCTCATGACAAGCCATCAAAATCTTACGAGAGAACTTACCCAAGTTGTCTCAATTATGCGTGAGAGGGAGAAGGGAACTTTACCCAGTCAACCAGAGCCTAACCCTAGGCATCATCAGCCTGTTAGTTTACAAGGACCAACTAATGCACCACTGAATATAGTACAAGGGCAGACTCAACAAGGGCCCTCTAACCAATGTAATGTTGTTTATGCCCTTAGGAGTGGTAGAGAGTACCTACAGAACGTTCCTAAATCTTCCCCATCTATTACTCCTATTAACTCTTCTTCAGTTGAGGACACAAATGTGCCTCTTGTTCCAAGTTCGTCTGATGAACCTAAAAATTTTTCTGAAACTAAAGATGATTTGGTTGAGGAAACCAAAAATGATTCTTCTGAACAGGGGCAAATCCCTAACAGTCCTTATGTTCATCCTGTCCCATTTCCTAATCGCTTGGTAAACAAAAAGAAGACTGCTTCCATGGACAAAATTTTAGAAGTCTTCAAAAAGGTAGAAGTAAACATCCCTCTTTTGGATGCCATATCCCAGATCCCTGCCTATGCAAAGGTACTGAAAGATTTGTGTACTCACAAACGTATCACTAGTGTGCCCAAAAAGGCGTTCTTGGCAGGTAACATTAGTTCCATAATTACTCAGCCTATAGCAGCCAAGTATAAGGATCCAGGGAGCCCTACCATATCTTGTGTCATAGGCAACACCTATATTGAGCATTCCTTACTTGACCTTGGCGCAAGTGTGAATCTTTTACCTTACAATGTGTACAAGCAACTGGGATTAGGAGAATTGAAAGCCACTAGAACTACTCTTCAGTTGGCAGATAGGTCTGTTAAGATTCCTAAAGGGATGGTTGAGGATTTCTTACTAAAGGTGGGGGAATTTATTTTCCCTGTTGATTTCATTGTGTTAGATACTAAGCCCTTCTCAACCAAGGATGAGATCCCAATAATTCTAGGAAGACCATTCTTGGCTACCAGTAATGCATTAATCAATTGTCGGAATGGTTTCCTAAGATTATCTTTTGGTAACCAAACTGTTGAGTTTAACATGTTTAGGATTGGCAAACAACCACCTATGGAAGAAGAGATCAATATGCTTGAGGATTTTTTGGATTTTTCTGATATTTAGTTACCAACTTTGATATTGATTTTGATTCAGAATTCCAAGAGTGTATGGATGAGTTGGATGATGATAGTGAAAATTTCTTTTCTGAAGTCTTGAGTCTTCACACACTCATGGAGCCTTTAGGACCCCTTTCCAATTCCATTCCCAAACCTTCCATAGTTGAGCCCCCTAAGCTAGATTTTAAGGAGTTGCCATCTAATTTGAGATATGCTTTCCTAGGGCCTGACCAGACTCTTCCTGTAATAATTTCTTCAAATTTGACTTCTAGCCAGGAAGAGGAGTTACTTAAAGTGTTAAAAGATAATAAGGAAGCCCTAGGTTGGACCATGGCTGATATCAAGGGTATAAGCCCTTCTATTGTGCAACATCATATACATCTTATGGAGGATTCCAAACCATCCACGGAACCCCAAAGAAGAGCTAACCCAGTGATGATGGAAGCCATTAAGAAAGAGGTCCTAAAGTACTTGGATCATAGAATAATTTATCCTATTTCTGACAGCCAATGGGTAAGCCCAGTTCACGTAGTGCCTAAGAAGTCTGGTGTGACTGTAGTTCCTAATGCCAATAATGAATTGATCCCTACCTGTGTCCAAACAGGATGGCGTGTGTGCATTGAATACAGGAAGTTAAATGCGGCAACCTAGAAGGACCACTTCCCATTGCCATTCATTGACCAGATGTTAGAGAGGTTAGCTGGACATGAATACTATTGCTTTCTTGATGGATATTCCGGCTATAACCAAATCCCAATTGCTTTAGAGGACCAACATAAGACCACTTTTACATGCCCATATGGAACATTTGCTTACAGGCGTATGCCCTTTGGGCTTTGCAATGCCCCTGCTACGTTCCAACGATGCATGATGAGCATTTTTTCTGACATGGTCGAAAAATTCTTAGAAGTATTTATGGATGACTTTTCAATTCATGGGAATTCCTATTCTGAATGTCTTCATCATCTTTCCCTAGTTTTGAAAAGGTGCATATCTAAGAATTTGGTTTTGAATTGGGAGAAATGCCATTTTATGGTTAAATCTGGTATTGTCTTAGGCCATGTAATATACAAGGAGGGAATTAAGGTAGATAGAGCCAAAGTGGATTTAATTGATAATTTACCACCTCCTCAATCTGTTAAGGATGTTCGGTCTTTTCTAGGGCATGCAGGCTTCTACAGAAGGTTTATTAAGAACTTTAGTCAGTTAGCCCGACCTCTCACCTCATTACTTGTCAAAGATCAGACTTTTGAGTTTTCCAAAGAGTGCCTAGAATCCTTCAAGCAACTTAAGAAGGAGTTGACCAATGCACCCATTGTTCAACCACCTGTTTGGACTGAACCTTTTGAACTGATGTGTGATGCTTCAGATTTTGCCATAGGAGCAGTTTTAGGTCAAAGGATTAATAAGTTACCCACTGTCATTTACTATGCTAGTAGGACCTTAAATGATGCACAACTCAATTATACAACCACTGAAACAGAATTTTTAGCTGTTGTGTTTGCATTAGAAAAGTTTCGGTCTTACTTAGTTGGTTCACATGTGGTGGTGTATACTGATCATTCTGCCCTCAGATACCTAGTTCAGAAGAAGGATGCCAAAGCCCGTCTCATTAGGTGGGTTTTACTTTGGCAAGAGTTTGATTTAGAAATTAGGGATAAGAAAGGAGTTGAAAACCTAGTTGCAGACCATTTATCCCGGCTTCCTAATTCCTTGACTATTGATTCTCCAGTCAACGAGAACTTTCCAGATGAACAATTATTTGCAATGTCCAGTGAACCATGGTTTGCTGACATTGTCAACTTCTTAGTTTCAGGTGTGACTCCGGATCACTGGTCCACCCAAGATAAGTATAGGTTTCATTCCCAAGTTAAGCACTTTTTCTGGGATGATCCTTATTTGTTTAAGATATGTCCAGATCAGATTATCCGACGATGTGTTCCTGATCATGAACAACATTCCATTCTCTCTTTTTGTCATGATCATGCATGTGGTGGACACTTTGGACCTAAGAAGACTGCCGCAAAGGTTCTCCAATGTGGATTTTATTGGCCCACTCTTTTTAAAGATACTTTTGATTTTTGCAAGGTTTGCCCCGCCTGCCAGTCTTTTGGCCGTATCAATAAAAGGAACATGATGCCCCTCAACCCTATTTTGGTAGTTGAGATCTTTGATGTATGGGGCATTGATTTTATGGGACCATTCCCTAATTCTTTTGGGAATTTGTACATACTTTTGGCCGTTGTTTATGTTTCTAAATGGATAGAGGCCATACCTTGTAAATCTAATGACCACAAAGTGGTGGTCCAGTTTCTCAAAGAGAACATTTTTTCCCGCTTTGGTGCACCACGTGCAATAATTAGTGATAGGGGTACTCATTTTTGTAATCGACCTTTTGAGGCCCTAATGAAAAAGTATGGGATCACCCATAAGTTATCAACCCCTTATCACCCCCAAACTAGTGGCCAAGTGGAGGTGTCTAATAGGCAGATCAAACAAATCTTGGAGAAAACTGTTAATCCCAACCGTAAGGATTGGTCCCTTAGGCTCATTGATGCCTTGTGGGCCCATCGGACTGCATTCAAGACCGACCTTGGTCAGTCTCCCTACCGTTTGGTGTATGGGAAAGCTTGTCACTTACCAGTTGAGTTGGAGCATAAGGCCTTTTGGGCCATTAAGAAGCTTAACTTTGATTTGTCTGATGCGGGAATTCATCGTAGGCTCCAACTATCTGAGTTGGAGGAACTTAGGAATGAAGTCTATGAAAGTTCTAGAATTTATAAGGAAAAGACCAAAGCTTTCCATGATAAACATAATCTGCGTAAATCTTTTGCAATTGGTGATAAGGTCTTATTGTACAACTCTCGATTGCAACTTTTTCCTAATAAGCTTAGATCCCGATGAGATGGCCCATTTATTGTTCATAATGTATATCCCCATGGGGCTGTGGAGATTTTGAATCCAGGAACAGGGGTAATTTCGAAGGTTAATGGTCAGCGTTTGAAACCGTTCCTCGAGTTTCCTACTACTAGTAGTGAAGAGGTCATGGATCTCCATGAACCTTTTTACACTGATGACTAACTATTAATCAGGTATGACCCCCTTGCATTGTCTTTGCTTTTAATTCTTTCCATGCATTGAGGACATTGCATGACTTAAGTGTGGGGGAGGGAAACCAGTTTTTGTTTTTTTTCTTTCACTTTGTTTTGTTTGTTTTTCTTTTTATTTTTGAGCTTGCTAAGGATGAAGTCCTACTTTGGCTTTTGGCTAATGATCAGACCATTCGGATGCTTGATGTATGAAAATAAAAGTTTTGACGAAGGTACCCATTTTGAACGTATAAAACCCTGTTGAGAAGAAAGAAACAAGCATGTGTCTTGAGATGGGACTTTCTTTTGAAAAATAAGAGACCCCTGTTTTATGGTGATGGACCATATGTAAGTCTGTGGGTTCCTTGTACTTTTGATTTGGAGTTGAGACCTTTTTAATTTGGCATGGGTTGACAAATGCACAATTTTAAATGAAATGTGAAATGTGGTATAAAGAAGAATAAGAGTTGATTCCCTTGGAACTAGACAGGGCATTGCGCCTCAGGAAGCGTGGTGTCTTGATCGAAATTCCTTGGGAGGAAACCTCTGAAGTAACTCTAGCATCACTGCCTTTGTGGACATATGCAAAAAGTGAAGCTACATAGTAACTTGGGTGTCTGGTGTTTGCTCCACCATGTCATTCAAGCCAAAAGTAGTGGAGTAGAATAGAGTTTATTATTATAAAAAAAAAAAAAAAAAATGTGCAAATGTCATTATTGCTTGGTAACATATTTGGTCAAAAACACTCCAACGCCTTAGTCATTGGTTCCCTATTTCTTCACAAGTGGTTTTGCCTTAAGATAAGGATGTTTTGGAAGAGACGAGGTGAGTTCCAAATTAAGAAATATGCTAGTGCCTGGAATTGATAAAGGGTAATAAAAGTTCAAGTGTGGGGGTCCCTTGTAAGAGAAATTATCTTTGCTCCGGATTGGTATGGGCCTTACCTTTAGCCAAAGTTGGGATTTGTTTATTCTGAATTTTGGGTGTATATTCACTACAAACACCCACGAGACACAACTCGTCCACTAGGGGTGACCTAGGGATTTAAAGGCTTATTGCACATGCTAAGTGCAACCGTGATTCCTACGAAAGTGAGTTAGGTTTTTTTTGTTTTTATTCTTTTCTTTTTGTTTTGCTCGAGGACTAGCAAAGTCTAAGTGTGGGGGAATTCTGATGAGCACATTTATGTGTGAAATCTAGGGTAGTAAAACATGTATTTTACATATTTAGAATGGAGCTACCTTGGGTTTTACTCTCTTTTTGCAGGCTTTATATTTTCAAGGCCTTAAGGACTATCGGGCGTTATATCTTCAATTTTACACATAAAGAGGTCCTATTTATTTCCATGGTTGCGAAGAGGACGAAATTCTGAGCAAGATGGACGTGTTCAATTAAAAGTACACATTCGTTTGGTCACCCGTACAAATGATTATTCTTTTCGGGTCAGAAAAAGAATAATGGATCAGAACTGAACCGAGATGCAGAACCAGCCCGTTTGCAATTGTCCCAGAGGTACAAGGAATACTCCAAATGCCAACAAGGATCGATGGACCACATCATTAAGTGATTAAAGATTTGTTTTTGGTAACAACAACTACCTAGCGTAGTTGGTGAGCTATGGTGTACAAAATTCTCTTGCTCACCAAGAGGTCTCAAGTTCGAATCTTATGGTTGTTTTTTTTAGAAGATTTTGTTGAAGATTTCCTGCTTTTCACTCACTTAAAGCACTAAGGGATGGAGGGGATTTCCACATCAAATTAGAAGCAAGGAAAATCGTGGAAGCAAGAAGAGAAGAAAAAAAAAAGGAAAGAGAAAAAAAGGGGAGAAACAAAGATTGTCCAAATCTTCTCTCTCCTCCACATCATCATCCACCAAAAGATTGTCCAAATCACATAAAGCAAGAAGGAAGAAAATCATCCCTAGGAGAGAGAAAAAAGAAGAAAAATAAATTAGAAAAAAAAAGGAAAGAAAATAAGAAAAAAATTATAGGAAATTTATTTCTCTCTTCTCTCTCCTCCACCTTAGCACTTTTGGTCTCAAAAGATCTCACAATCAATTGTGGGTTTCTCTCTTTTAGGAAAGAGAAAATTGTTACCCTACCTCCCCATTCCCTATAAATACAACTCATGTAAAAGGAGGAGAGACAATTCATTCTTCTTCTAGTTTTTTTTAGTTGCTCTCTCTTTCTCTTGCTTTCTCTTTAGTTCTAGTTCTTCTCTATTTTTGCTTTAATCACTTTTGTAATAGTTTTTTTTATGTCAATTAATGCAAGCACTCTTTTATTCTTATTCAGCCTTTTTATGTTTATGATTTATGCAATTGAGTTGTAATTTTTTAAGTTATAGTTCTAGGCTTAGATCTAGGTGACAAGATCACGAGCCGTGGAGCAATTTTTTTTTCAAGTTCAAGCATTGATTCAAGTAAGTAGGCTCCTTCAGTAGTCTTCTCTCCCCCCTCTCATTCCCTCTTCTGACTACCCTTTCTTTCTTAATTTAGGATTTTTATTTTCAGTCGTTACATTATTGCTATTCCTTTCCCCCAAGGTTCATGGCTAGTGTATGTGTTGGCTTTGCCCCTCCTAGCCATAGAACCATCAATTTATTGCTTTTATTTTAATTGTCTCCCTTTCCCTAAAGCCAAGTAGAGTAACCCTTGTAAGAGTGACTCTCTGGTCAAGTAGGGAAGCTCATATTATGATGCATCCCTCGGGCTAAGTAGAGAAACCTACTTGTGAGTCTCTCTCTAGCTTTATCCCCTTTCTTTTACTTTATTTTTATTTCAGCATTTTTTTTTCTTTATTTATTTATTTATTTTTTTAATTACGTGGGTTATTTATTTTCAGTTATTTATTTATTTAATTTTAATTGCGTGGCTTGCGACTTTAAATTCTTAGATGACGAATGGTTAGGACGTTATTTTAGATACATATGTTTAGGACAGTAATTAGAATTAGATCACAACCATTAATCAGTTCACTTTCGCATTATTAAAAGAAATAAAAAATAAAGTGGCTGCTCTCCCTGTGTTCGACCCGTAGCTACACTGATTCGTACGCTTGCGGTTACATTTTAAATCTCAAACAGTCTCCCTCCCAAATACTCTACTCTGGGATGGTGCCTTGCCCATGAGAGACTCCCCACAGATGAGATTATAAGAAAGAAATGAGTCTTAATTGTGTCTCGATGTTCTCTCTGCAATCAGGCGGAAGAAAGTACCAACCATATTTTTCTACACTGCCAATATGCGATAGCCATTTGGGAGAATTTTACAAATTGCTCTGATGTCCGTTGGGCAGATCAGAACTCAGTGACATGTTTGATGATGTGGTGGAAGAGGAAAGCAAGATCTATCAATCTGAAGTCTCCTTGGCTGATGGGGTTTACTATTATAGCTGCCCATATCTGGTGGGAACGTAACAGAAGACGATATGAGGGCACAGCTAGAAATGTGAACTACTCCTATGAATATATTCGACAGGAAATTTGTCTCTGTGTAGGCCGCTCCAAGGGTGAGATTAAATCAACTCCTGATTTAATTTGCTATAGGAAATTGGGTCTATCTGTAGAAAATCAAAAGGATACGCCTCCTCTTGAAGTGCATTGGTGTAAACCTCCGATAAATTGGATCAAAATAAATGTGGATGGCAGCTCTCTGGGCAAACCAGGTAGAGCAGGGGCAGGGGGCATCGCCAGAGCTAGTGAGGGGTGTGTTTGTAACTCTTTCAGTACCTTCCTGGGTATTAAGAAGACCTATGAAGCAGAATTTGAAGGGTCCTGGAAGGAATCATGCTCGCTCAAAATATGAATGTCAGAGGTCTCTGGATCGAGTCGGATTCGACAACTGTGGTGACTGCGATACAAAAAAATCAAATTCCTTGGTTTATCCTTCAAAAGTGGATTTGCACCCTTCCTTTTTTAGAATCTACTCCATGGAAGATCACCCACTTCTATAGAGAAGCGAACACTGTTGCGGACTATCTGGCGAAGAAGGCATCCAAGTCAGGTGTCTCTGCTTGCGCGGTGCCTTTACCGAATCATATTAATGTCGATTTAGAGGATGATGTGTTGGGTAGGCATAGGTACCGCTTCTTCTAGGGTTATGATTGCCTCCTCTGCTGATGGCCATGCCGAAGGTGGAGATCTCAAGTGGCTCTAGGGGTCTCGGGCTTGCCCTTTTTATTTTCTTTGTACTCTCATTTTGCTTTTAATAATATTCACATCCTTAGCAAAAAAAAAAAAAAAAAAACCATGGTTCTAAGTATCAGAATTGGATCTGCCATATCGTTAGGGTTTAAGTAAGTTTAGGGTGTGGGGACCTCCTGTGCAGATAGGTCACGAGGTCGGGAGACTGTACTCCTGGTCGAAGAGGTTGGCTTGTGCTCATGCTAATGAGGTCGAGGTGCAACCTCTAGGTCGGGGGAGTATTGATTGTGTCTGAGCACATGCTTCATAATTGGTCAATAGATAAATGATATATCAATTCTAACTGATCGGTTGCGGTGCTGATTCCGATCCCTTAAACCTACAATCTTTTCAATCACATATTATGTCCATGATTAATTAATTATAAAATTAGATGATATTCAAAGATCATTATTTACTTTAGTAATTATATCCATGATTGCCACTGCCTTAGATGATCAGTTGGTAGTGATTGAGAAATATGGTATCCTCGCATCAGTTATATGTGTATTTGACAATTTTTTCTACAAAGAGAGAGAGAGAGAGAGAGATGATCAGTTTGCTAACCTTGCTCATATGTGCTTTTGCAACCTATTTTTCTGCAAAGGCAAAAACCTCAAGCCTCTAAAACTATATTATCTGTCAAGGGTTGGGAATGTAATTAGTTAAAGTTGAAAGGGTACAGAGGTATATATATATATATATATCTTTTGGCAGAGGGGGGCATGTACAATTTTTGAGTTTTTCGGAGATGCCTAATCCAACGTCCCGAGCATGCCATGTCGACATGATCCTAAATCAATGGATGATTCGTTTTTGCATCTAGGAACATGATCTTCATATACTACGTCACATAAACACAATATTAAGTGCTTTTTAGGTACGAGAAAAATAAACTACTAAAAATTCCCTTTGCGAAATGCAACTCGCAGTGAACCATTCGAGAATTTCAATGGATTAATGTTCATCACATTAAAGTGTCCGCATTTATAATTTTTGTTCCCCTTTCTATTGAGGAAATATAAAGTGCGGCAATCCTGGAACAAAATGTCCAAGTTTGTTCATAGTTGAGAATGAACAATGGTAAATTATTTCGCATAAACAAAATAATTATAATAAGCACATAAAAAAATTTCAATATAGGGAGAGAGTTCCCTAAAAGACAATGTGGCCCCTACACCAATGCATATGTCAATGGAAGCACTAGTAGAAACATCTTCTTCCTTTCATGAGGGATGGAGAGATCATTTCGCCCTCCACTATGTTTAGGCATCTTTTTCCCTTAATGTAATCATATTAAATTAGGTTTGATGGACACATGCATCAAACATCAATAAATCCAACATATAGATCCCTCTCCCCTATAGTTATTAACTAATTTTCTGAGTTGGCAATAGGCCTTTGCCTCAAGAAGTGTGTGGTTTTGAGTTCGACTCCTCTTACCTCCTTGGGGCCACTCACATGGAAGTGTTTAGTGTTCTTCACTATTTTCGGTGAAAGTGAATAATTCCCATTTAACTCTAATATGACTCAATTCATACAATTTTAAGGTTAATATGGATCTGCGGGACTAATTAATCTAAAGACTAGATACCTATCATTAGCAATATATATAAGCTAATATTTTAAGAAATAAGAAAACCAGAGTTCAGTGAGAAGTGCCAAAAACCTTTTTTTTTTTCTAACATTAATAGAAAGCACATAAGTTGGCTTCTCTCCGTGCTCACTCTTGATCATTTTCATTTCCCTCGAGGTAGCTTATTGCTGTTTAGCCTTTGTAGCTAAATAGTCCATATCAAATCTTATCTAAGTTGATGATCTTGGTGTAAAAACAATATCAATTAAAAAAATCAGTTTTTAATCAAGATTTAAATGATTAGAAAAAAAAAAGTTTTAATAAGTAATAGCTCACGTGGTCGAGTTTGGCTTGAAAATTCAACAAATGGAATAATGCGTAACCAGTTGTGGGGTTCAATATTTATCTAGCTTCTCATTGGTCACATCAACCCTCCACTAAAAAGTAAAAAATACTAAGCAATAAAATCCACTTGATGGTATATTATCCAGTTGAGATGGACCACAAAAAATTTGACACATGGTCAGGTTGGCCACATCATCCCTTTCTAATATCAAACAGGAGCTGATCACCTAAATTCCTGCCTAGATTTGCTTGGTACTTACCTAGAGAATCATTTTCCACTTTCCTTTATTGGGGCATGGTGTACCCTATCATATTTTCTCCTGGATAACAGTAGACACACACAAAATTAAGGAATCCCCTTCAATTGGTCGTCTAAGGTGGATTTATATACTAGATATATAGGAAATATCATTAATCATCCAATCCAATGTTTAAAAATGACCTCATCAGTTGAGGTTTGGCTGGGAGGGTTCCCATTGAATCAAAGTTCAAAAGAAAAGATCAAAAGACCATTCAATGTTCAGGATTTGCTGATATTTCCCTTTCTTTAGCACTTTTTCCGATGCATGCATAAATTCAATACATCCCAGTCTGAACATTTATATCTTTGTAATTTGTTTTGGACAGTTCCAAGGGCATCTCTTCAGTTCAGTACTAATAGTGGAGAATAGAAAGAGACACCTCCTTTCAATGCCTTTTATCAGACATTCATTCCCCATACTTTTGCCCACACAACCTCAACTCAAGCTTTCCTTCAAACATTCAATTCCCTGGACAGTGGCCAAAACAGAATTGTGAGGGGAAGAAATGAGATACCAGAGATTACTACTTGTTCTTTCTATTGCTTCATTACTTTTGGAAGTTAATCTGATCTTAGTTTCAGCAAGGATACTTGTTTCTTCAGAAGAAAATGCAGTCAAGGAATGGAGAAAGAACTGCACCAACAGCTTGAATGACAAAAGATTCAACAATCATGGCTTGAGAACAAAGAATGGTATCACCTCTGAGGAACAGAAGAGAAGAGCCCCAAGTGGTGCAAACCCACTTCACAATAGGTGAGGAGTTAATGAAGAACTTCAAAGGTTTGGATTCTGCAAAGCTAGCTTCTCTGGAGTCTTCATGGGTTGGTCCTTGAAGAAATGTAACTTCAACTTCAAATGGATCTGAATGGGTTAGTGTTATGAAATTTGGATAATTGGTCTCTTCCAAGCTTTGATTTTAAATGGGTTGTTTTGTAGTTATTAGAGAAATGAGAGCTGAATTTGATTGTAATACTCATTCCATTCTTTAATCTTGAAAGAGTGATTCAAATAGTACTTTCTAATGGACTGGATAAGTGATGATTTTTCTCAGTATCTGAAATCATATAAACTGGAGTCCTCCATGACTACTACTCATAACTTCTCCGTGTATGCAGGTATTAGAAACTAAAGTGAGGGCCCATTTGATGATGCATTAGTCTTGTTTTAGTTCTTGCTTTATTGGAAGGAAAATTCTAGAGAGAGAGAGAGAAAGCTAGCTGACCGTATGTGGTGAACTAGCCGGCGGTAGACGGGGCCATCATATAAGAGGGACACGGGTTATTTCAAAGGGAGAAGGAAAAGATAAACATATGAGATATTAATTTACGATATACAAGCGGTGTGTGTCCAACTTTTTTCCTTTTATTTCAAAGACACGACTTAACATTCATTAGCATACACAGAGGAGAACAGAAGACAGAGAGAAACTAAACGAAGCAACAGCTCAAGGCAAAAGCTTTATCCGTTTTGTATCCTGATGGGATCTCACTTTAACTAGCCAGACTGCGAGAAAGGGAAATGGCCATACCTTAGTCCAATACCAAACAACTAAAGACTAAAAGCTACCGATGAGAGAGAGAGAGAGAACTTTTTTTTATGAGAGAGATAACTTTTTTCTTTATGAGAGAGAGATCACAACTTGCTATTTATTCGTACATGATTCTGCACACACGCACACACTTGTGAAACTTTATCCTAAAATAAGAGTTAAGTGTCTCAAAGTTTAGTTTAAAGTTTCAGGAAAAACTTCTCAATGGATATTGCATATGAAGGCACTTGTGGAAAATCACAATTCATTAATTTCTGAAACAGTATTTGTTCTGCTAATTTGCTGCTGAAATTTTACCATATAATTGTATTTGGGGTTCCATATTACATAGAAAAGCAAAACAATCGTCCCTGGTAGCGTGGCCCTTGCGTCTAGACACAGAAGTTGGTGAAATTACGCTCTCACCCTGTGAAATTCAGAAAACTCACTGTCTTTATGCCCATGTGTCCTCCCCCCCCCCCCCCCTTTCATTGGTCTCCATGCTAGAGCATGCAGGAGCCATGCGACCAGGGACCATTATTTTCCCCTACATAGAATCATCCATGTAGCTACCACTAAGGGTGAAATAGGGTCGGGTTGGGCCGGGTTTCTTAAAACCCTAACCCAACCCTAGGCCCTCAAAATTCAACCCATGCCCAATCAAACCCTGTCGGGTTCATGTTTAGGCCCAATCCTGTCGATTCAGACCAACCCAACCTGATCCTAATTGACCCTATTAGGGCCGGGTTAGGTCGGGTTGGCCTAGGTTGGGTTGACCTTGGCTTCTATAACGGTTGTATTAACCTTGATTGACATGTTTTTTTTTTTCCATTCATGTCGCATATATTAAAAAATTACAGAAAAATAAAATACCTATTGGAGCCCTAATTTCTATTATAAAGATGCAAGATTCAATTTTGGCCTGGGTTGGGTCGGGTTGAGGCCTCAACCGTATCCCACCCTAACCCTAACCCTAACCCTAACCCTAACCCAAGGTTGGGGGTTTTCAACCTTAACCCACCCTCAGGGTCAAAAAACTTGGCCCAAACCCTGTTTAGGCTCAGGGTGGGTTCGGGTTGTCAGGGCCAAACTTTCACCTCTAGCTA
>NC_056567.1:4363319-4377115 GCF_013358625.1 Macadamia integrifolia | reverse complement strand
AAAAAAAAAAAAAAAAAAAAAAGATGGAAGGATAGTCTAACAAATTTATAACCATGTATTATAATGCAATATTATAGAAATTAGAAGAGTAATGTTATATTAATAAACAAAATAGATTCGTAAAGTTATTTTAGTTCCAAGACTATGGAATTAAATGGCATTTATATTTTTGTATTCATACTAGAACATTAAGTCTACCTTAATCTCAAGAATGATGTTGGCGAAAGAGGCAGCAAAGCCATGTGTTTCATCTTCAGATTTTTTTTTTTTTTTTTTTTTTTTTTTTTTTTTTTTTTTTTTTCTGGATGGTTAAAAGAAGAGTTGGTGTAGGATATCACGGGTAGACCACAGTATAGGTTTTGTAGATGATCTTTTTGGGTGGTTAGGTTTCTCCTACTTATGGCAATAATGAAGGTGGGGTCTCCTTTCCCTTAGTGTTTTATTTTCGTCTGGGTATGCCTAGACGTTAATTATGAACATGAATTTTCCTTTGGCTTCGATATTGTAAAAGTTAAATGATTTAATTATTTTTAATTTTCACTTTTAGGGAGCAATTCCTAAAGGCCCATGTGGCTGTGGGAACCTTTTCTATATGGCCATTTTAAATGTCAATAACTGTCACATGGCGGATCAGATGGAGCCTAAACTTTGTGAAACAGGTAGATCTCTAAGTCCCTTGCTTGTAGGAAAGTTTTAATCTAATTAGAGTTTTGCATAATACAAAAATGAGCCTTGAAAAATTAGGAGCTTATGGAAAAATGCATAACAGTGGTCACAATACCATAAATGTTCACAAAAATACACGATAAATGCATGTTTAATTATTCACAAAAGAGGGTTCCCCAATGACGATAATATAGGGAAGAAATATGCACGCCACCATTAGGGATATGAATAATGGTATCATTCACATAGGACTCACATGCGAAGGAGAAATAGTACTATGGTGTCTGAGGAGATTTTTTTTTCCTTAATTAAAATAATCATATATATCATCTGCCCACATAGCAAAAAAATAATGAGCATATGAGAATAGATTCCTATCATGGGCATGTAGGAATTTTTTTATTTCTTACATTTATTTGGGTACTCAGAACCTTGTGGGTGCGGATCTAACCATATTGCACCCATTTATGGATCGCCACATGTACCATACATGGTGGCATGCAGCTTAAAGACTTGAACTAAAATCTTTTCCAAGGTGAGGTGGCACTGATACAATAGAAATAGAAAGCTTATATTAGTTCAATATTATTCATATCAAGTTCGTGTTTTTAATAGTAGCACTAATTAGGAACCAAAAGCTCTGTTTGGTTGCAATAAGAATTTAAAGGGAAGGGAAGTGAAATTTTTATACTTTAAAAAGAAATATTTATAATCATTACCCCATATGAGTGTATAAATTACTTAATTTTTATAAAATAAGGAATGATTTGAAATTAATGTTAAAGTCACATGGATAATGATTACATATATTTCTTTTTTTAGTCTGGAAATTTCACTTCACCTCCCTTTAATTCCCCGTACAACTAAACATAGCTAAAGCAAAAAGTTTGTCCCTTCATATCCCCACTTTCCCCCTCTCCTTCTTGAAAAGTTTTTCGAGACTCTTAAATGCCTTCGCATAAGTTTTATTCTGATGTCTTACATCCAATGGATCTATTTTGTAAAAAACAGTTAGAATCTTCTCCATTCGGCCATCTGTTTTGCACTTTAGGATCTTCACCAGCTCATTAAGGCACCAGATCGAAGAAGCATAGTTCTTAAAGAATATGATAATTGCAATCCTAGAAGTTTCGATGGCTTCCATCAATTTTGAAAAAGATATCATCTGCTTTGTTTAATTTTTCATTATCTCTATAGGTATGAATCCCATTCTGGACCAACCAGTGAAAGAGATAATCCGTGAAGTTAGTGCAAGTATCCCGACCGTAAAAACTTAAGAAGACATCATACTTCCACGGACTGGAGGAAGAAGAGGCTCCAATGGTCATCTTTGCAGCTACGGAAAAAGTAGAAGATAAGTCAATAAGATTTTGTAGAAGATAGGTGAATGAGATTTTGTCTTGGGAGAGATACAAATATATAGAAGATGAAAACGCTCTCTATGACAAAGAGAATTAGAGATTAAAGATTTCAAGACTTTTTTTTTATTGCATTAGAGACTATAAGACACTGATACATAGAAATGGCAAACTTTTTAACTCTGTCGGAGAATAGCCTTTGGTGGGAACGTAATATACTTTTTTTCAGATCATGAAATTTGTTCTATAACATACTTTTTCACGTACAAGAACAGAACCCAACCTATCTCACCCCTAGTTTTTAAAAATGGCCATGATGGATCCCTAATACTAATCTTTTTTATCTCATTCCACATGTATGGTCCAAGGGTAAAAAATAAAAATAAAAAAATTGATATTTTTATAAAAAATAGGGGTAGATCTATCCAATATGATTTGATCTAGATTGTTCAAAAATGGTATTAGAATGATATTGGCCTTGACCGATCCCATGATCATCCGTGTTTTATGAACAGAACCCAATCTGTCATCTTCTTGATTCTTTACTACGATACGGTGTAAATATCAGATCAAGTCTTTTTTTTTTTGTAATAAAAAAAAGGGTGCTCCATAGTAGTGATCATCGCCCCCGTACACGCTTCCGTAAGACCAATGCGCAATAGTGGGCATGCCAAGACTCGACCCCACTGATACATAGAAATGAGTTTATTAGACACTGATACGTAGAAATGAAAAATTTTTTAACCTTGTCGGAGAGTAGCCTTTGGTAAGAACGCAATATACTTTTTTTTCAGATCATGGAATTTGTTCTATAACATACTTTTTTCACGTAAAAGAACAAAATTTATTAATTTGTTCTATAACATACTTTTTCACATATATAGAACAATTTTTTTATGAACAGAACCTAATCCGTCCTCTTCTTGATCCTTTACTTCGACATGATGTAACCACCGGATCAATTAGGTAGGGGTCAATGACTGCAGTTGCCGAGTACCCCGGCTAAATAGACTCTATTGTTTTGACTTATATAAAGCGCAACCATTTGTGTTACATTCATCACGGTTCAACAAACTGTGGTTATAGAGCATATCAATATAATTCTATGGAGTAAAATCCTCAATGATTGGTATCAGAATATACTTTAAATTGACCACATTGGCTCATATAGATGAATTTTGAGACACAGTGTTTTGCGTTGGATTCGTTTTTTCATGACCAAAATCAACATTTGTGCTTTTGGTGGCATGCTTATACATTAATGAATTGAAAATAACTCATAAATCTCGTTCATATCTTTGTGTCAACGCACTAACAATCTTATTCGGATTCTTTGCTTTCTTAGGCCATTGCCCCCGTACGCGCTTCCGTAGGACCAATGGGCAGTAGTGGATATACCAAGACTCAACCTCTTTGATACATAGAAATGAGACTATATCGAAATGATAAACTTTTTAACCCTATCGGAGAGTAGCCTTTGGTGGGAACGCAATATACTTTTTTTTAGATCATGGAATTTGTTCTATAACATACTTTTTCACGTACAATAACAGAAACGATTAATTTGTTCTATAAGATACTTTTTCACGTACATAGAACAACTTTTTTATGAACAAAACCTAATCCGTCCTCTTTTTTATTCTTCACTTCGATATGGTGTAAATACCGGATCAATTGGGGCAAGGGTCTATGATTGCGGTTGTCGAGGACCCCAACTAAATAGGCTCTATTGCTTTTATTTTTATAAAGCGCAACCATTTGTGTTACATTCATCGCGGTTCAACAAAACTACGGCTATAGAGCATATCAATATAATTCTATAGAGTAGAATCTCTAATAATTAGTATTAGAGCATACTTTAAATTGACCACATGGGCTCACATGGATGAATTTTTAGACGTAGTATTTTACGTTGGATTCATTTTTTCATGACCAAAATCACCACTTGTGTTTTTGATGGTGCATGTGCTTTTACATTAATGAACTGAAAATAACTCACAAATCTATTTATATCTTTGCGTCAATGCACTGACAATCTTAGTCAAATTCTTTGCTTTCTTAAGCCATCGCCCCCGTACACACTTCCGTAGGATCAATGGGCAATAATGGGCATGCCAAGATTTGACCACACTGATATATAGAAATGAGACTGTAAGACACTGATACATAGAAATGACAAACTTTTTAACCCTGTCAAAGAGTAGCCTTTAGTGGGAACACAATATACTTTTTTTCAGATCATAGAATTTGTTCTATAACATAGTTTTTCACATACATAGAACAATTTTTTTATAAACAGAACCTAATCCGTCCTCTTCTTGATTTTTTACTTTGACATGGTGTAAATACCGGATCAGTTGGGCAGGGGTCTATTGCTGTGGTTGCCAAGGACCCCGGCTAAATAGGCTCTATTGCCTTGATTTTTATAAAACGTAATCATTTGTGTTACATTCATCATGGTTCAACAAAACTGCGGTTATAGAGCATATCAATATAATTCTATGGAGTAGAATCTTTAATAATTGGTATTAGAGCATACTTTAAATTGACCACATGGGCTCATACAGATGAATTTTTAGACGCAATGTTTTGCGTTGGTTTCGTTTTTTCGCGATCAAAATCAACACTTGTGTTTTTGGTGGTGTGCTTATACAGTCATGAATTGAAAATAACCCACAAATCTCGTTTATATCTCTGCGTCAACGCACTGACAATCTTAATCGGATTATTTGTTTTCTTAAGCCATTGTCCCTTTTCAAAATGATGGTATCAATGTTATCTGATTGCTTAAATTTGGCAAGATGACTACACTTCCCAAACTATTCACTTTTATGTTTCATTTCCAAACGCTTTCTAGCTTGCATGTTCTGATTCCTATCTTTACACGACCAACATAGTTGACTTTAATTTTTCTTTGGCTTTAATATTGTAAAAATTAATGATTTAATTATTTTTAATTTTCTCCCATGTGGCTGTGAGAACCTTTCCTACATGCCCACTTTAAATGTCAATAATTTTCATATGGTAGACTAGATGGAGCCTAAATTTTGTGAAATAGATAGACCCCTATGTCCCTTGCTTGTAGGCAAGTTATTTTAATCTAATTAGAGTCTTTCATAAAATAAAAATGAGCCTTGAAAATTTGGGAGCTTATGGGAGAAGGCATAATAGTTGTCACATTACCTTAAATGTCCACAAACATATATGATAAATGCATGCAATACGTGTAAAGATGTATTTAATTATTAACAAGAAGAGGGTTCCCCAATAATGATAATGTAGGGAATGAATATGCACACCTTTATTGGGGGTATGAATAATGGTGTCATTCACATAGGACTCACATACAAAGGAGAAATAGTACTCTGGTGTCTGAGGAGATGTTTTTTCCTTAATTAAAATAATCATATATATCATCTGCCCACGTGGTAAAAAAATAATGAGCATATAAGAATAGGTTCCTATTATGGGCATGTAGAAATTATTTTTAATTCCTATATTTATTTGGCTACTTAGAACCTTGTGGGTGCAGATCAAATCATATTACACCCATTTATGGATCACCACATGTACCATACATGGTGGTATGCAGCTTAAAGACTTGAACTAAAATCTTTTCCAAGGTGAGGTGGCGTTGATGCAGCAGGAATACAAAACTTATATTAGTTTAATATTAATCATATCAAGGTTGTGTTTTTAATAGTAGCATAGATTAGGAACCAAGGCAAAAACTTTGTCTTCTCTGTGAGAATGAGTTTTTCCCATATATTTTCCAAAATAAGTTTTTATTAAGAGAGAGAGAGACGTAGTTAATATTTTCACAGCAATATGTGGTCAAGAATTAATGTCAAAAAATAGTATGGGCTAAAAAAATATATATATATATATATATATATATTTATAGTTTTGTCATGAAAATACCATTAATTATTAAGTAAGAAGATAGAGATATCACCATTAATTATACGCAAGGTTTTATTGAGCCATGTAGACCAAAAAAAAACAAAAAAACAAAAAAAAAAAAAAAAAAAAAAAAAAAAAAAAAACAAAAACATAAACAAAAACAAAAACAAAAACAAAAACAAAAACAAAAACAAAAAACAAAAACAAAAACAAAACAAAAAACAAAAAAAAAAATTCTTAAAAAAAAAACGAGAGAGAAAAAAAAATTTGATAAAAATGATCAGCAAACCGACGAGATGAAACTGAACATACTAAGCTTTCAACTGATATTTGTGTACATCTAAAAAAGAATAGTTTTTGATAATTTTGGGGAAAGTTCATTCGTCTAAGCAAGTACAAATGTAATGCATTTAACTTTCATTTATCTAATCACAGAAACATAACTAATCTTATTTGTTGAAACTCAAGAGAATATAAATCTTTATTGGGTTCTTTGGCCAAGTATTTATATAATGTGCAGATCAATTTACAAGTATTTATATAATGTGCCAATCAACTTACACAGTTATAGTGTAGGAAAGACAATATAGTCTTCCGGAGATAGAAAAATTTATGTTTGTCCAATAATAATTAAGTAAACTTCGAAGAAATAAATAATAATCATTTAAATATCCCATATTCTAATTTTCTTTCTATCTGCAAGATTATTATTATTACTATTATTATTATTATTATTATTATTATTATTATTATTATTATTATTATTATTATTATTTTGGTAACGATTGGCAAGCATTAATTCATGATTGCATAAACTAGGATATAAGTTCACAAAAACTTAATTTGCGGTTCATAGATAACTTTTCCAATAAAATAAAAAATTACTTTTCAAAATGAAATTTTTGCTATAGCTAAAAAAAAAATTAAAATTTAAAATTTAAAAAAAAAATGTGTGAGAGAAAGAGAGAGAAACGTATGGCTATATAGAACAAGACAAAAACAAAAATAATGTAAGAGGAAAATGATAGCATTAGTAAATCAGCTAATAGAACCAAAAACAGAAGTAAATTAATTGTGTAGGACATGCAAATTACTATTTAGTGCATTGTTGGCAAACTAGCTTTTGACTAGGAAAACTAGGCCGAGTTTGGTCAAAAGATTAGAAACCTAGTCACGAGTAATGGAGACTCGTCCTGTATTAAAAAATGATAAGACTGGGACCAAATCATGCTGAGTCATTCAAGACTCGTTTGTTTTGCCCGAGTCACAATAAAACGGCCGATTCTTGTCAAAAATATAAGTTGGCTTTTCTGAATAGTTTTGAATTAAAATATATTCTAATGAAGTTAAATGTTCAATGACCAAAGTTTTCTGTGTTAAATCTAGTGATTATTGAGTGTATACATCTAAATTTTAATTTAAAAAACATGATTTATGAGCATGACATCTGGAGGCACTCTGAAGGTGGTGATATGGATAATGGTGATCGCGAAGCTTTGGATCGAGGACCTCCTCCTCAGGGGCCGGAGGTGAATGCACCTACTTGTTCTTATGCAAGGGCTGTAGGTCTCGCCTCATGGCCTGCAATTGATTCGCTCCCAGAGCTGATTCAAGTAGGAAACATTACAAGGATCGTCATACCACAGAATGATTATGAAGCAAAGAGACAGAATTTCAGGTTTGCTCTCTCATAGGCCGTGTAAGTTTTCGTCTTCTATCTTTGGATGATTTACGTCAAGAGGCAAGAGATAACTGGAAATTGAGTCAAGCGGTTGTGATGCACCCTCTGGGAAAAGGCTATGTAATTTTTCAATTTTGATGTGAGGGCGACAAGGCGGCTATTTGGAGAAGAACCCCTTTGCGTGTGCGTGGACAGTTAATTTGGCTTCAACACTGGAAACCAGATTTTAACATCCATGAAAAATATTCCTTCACGAAGCTTATCTGGGTTCGTTTTCCAGACCTTCCCATGGAATACTGGCATGATAATGTCCTTCTCTCTATTGCGAAGGCGGTAGGACGTCCGATTGCCTTGGATAATCATACTAGACAAGGTATCTTGGGATACTTTGCCCGAGTGTTGATTGAACTTGATAGCTCGGAAGCTGCTAATCGTGTTGAGGAGGTTCAGTTAGAGAGATTCGAACCAGGTACTACTAAGATTTTTGGCTTTCTCCAGCGAGTAATATATGAAGATAATTGTGCAAAGTGTGGATTCTGTAAGAGGATGGGTCATCAAGTAAATAATTGTCGACTCAAAAAGGCGGAGGATGAGAAGCAGAGTGCTCGTGACAATGTAAGGGTACCAGGTGCGGTATACAAAGAAGATGGAGTTGACTCGGACAGGGGTGACTCGTTGGGTGTTTCCAGATCTTCTTTGGAAAGAAATATTCCAAATCCGCCTCTTCCAAATCAGAATTTGAATAATAAAGGGCAGTTACCTATTGAAGAGGGAAACGGATCCGCGGGACAAATATTATCTCTTCTCAATTACCAAACATAGAAAAAGGTGAGATTCAAATTAATTTGAATTCGCCTAATACAAATCTTCCTATTTCGGAATATGTGGGATTAGTGCAGGAAAGAGTTGAGTCAGAGAAGGACTCTAGTGATGACGTGGAGGGGTCTGATTCTAGTTCTAAATCAGAATTAGAATCCGATTCAGACCAAGATTCTGGTTCAAAAGAAAGTGGACCGTATTAGGTTCGATCTTCCCCAATCTATGATACAGTGGATACTTCTCAGCAGGAAGTCCCTTAGGCGAGGGTGTCTCAGGGTCCTATGAGAATGTCACCGCGCACAAAGAGAATGGGACTGACTCAGGGTACCAGTCGGGGCGGCTTGACGAGCAAGGGTGGTCGGATTTCTTCCTCTGGGCATGCTCCGTGTACTACCTCTACAATTAGTAGAAGGGAGATCATTGTGATGGGAGTTCAGACAATGGATAGAGCTATTTTGATGGGTGAGCAGGGTAAAACAGTGGGAGAAAAAAAGGGAAGGAAGAAAAAAGGAGGAGGTCAGACATCTATATCTGACAAGGTCGCGGACTCAACAAGTTAATCATGCGTGTTCTTTTCTGGAATATTCGTGGTGTGAAGAAGGAGGCTGGTAAGAGGTTTTTACAATCTCTTCTAATAGAGTCTTCTCCAGATTTTCTGTGTTTGGCTGAACCAATGGTTCAGGTGAGTAAATTCCCTATTTTATTTTTTAATAAATTGGGATATTCGGCGGAGTTTATCCATAATATTCGTTAGGAAAGGTTGTCTAACCTGTGGATAATTTGGAAACGTGGTCTAAGTCACCCTTCCATTGTCTCAATGTCGGAACAACAGCTCTCTATTGAGGTCGACTAGCAGGGGAAAAAATGCTTCTGTCCTTTATTCATGCTAGTTGCTTTAAAATTGAGCGTAGAGATTTGTGGTCGGAATTGGCGGCTATTTCAGTAGCTTCTCTCCCTCTGCTTGTTGTTGGTGATTTTAATGCGACACTGTTGTCTAATAAGAAAAAAGGTCCGAGGAAGTTTAATGTTAGATCAGCAGCAGAGTTCCAAGCAATGGTGGATTCTTGTATGCTCATGTCTACCCCTTCACAGGGTAAAAAGTATACTTGGTCAAATAACCGTAGAAGGGGTAATGTCATGGTTGTTCTGGATAGAAGCTTTCATAATGAGTTATGGATTGATGAATTCAAAAATATTTCTCAGAGAGTAATAAGCTACACTGCCTCTGATCACACTCCCATCTTGATCCATTCTAATGTGATCCAAAATCCTAGCAACATTCCGTTTTGATTTCATAATTTTTGGATGGAAGATGATAGTTTCAGTTGGTGGTGAAGCAAGCTTGGTCTCATCATGTGGGTGGCTTCCCCTTCTACATTTTGGCGCAGAAATTGAAGGTGGTCAAAGGGGTGCTAAAAGCTTGGGCAAAAGAAAGATTTCCTAATCTAAATGAGGAAGTGAATAAAGCTACTTTAGAGCTAAAAAGAGTGCAGGATATTATTGAGGCTTCAGGAATGTCGGATGCTCTCTTTAACGAAGAAGCTGATGCAAAAACAGCCCTTTTAAATGCTAGTAAGCTGCAAGAAAAACTATGGTCTAAGAAGGCTGAATTAAGATAGTTGAAGGAAGGTGATCGGAACACAAAGTTCTTCCATCTTTCAGTGAAGATTAGAAGATCAAGAAATCAGATTAGTATGTTACGTCGTGAAGATGGTTCTTGGATTTCTGATCAATTAAAGTTGGCCAACTATATTGTGGATTTTTACAAGAATTTTCACTCTGAAATTCCTGTAGAACCACACTATGAGTTACTTGACCAAATTCCGACGATCATTTCTAATGAAGACAATGCTTTCCTGGATGATGTTCCCTCAAGGGAAGAAATTAAGCTGGCAATCTGGGATCTAGATGCGGACAACTCTCCTGGCCCTAACGGCTTTCTAGGTTAGTTTTTCAGAAGTTGTTGTGATATTGTGGAAAGTGATTTTTGTAGGGCTGTTTTCTCATTCTTTTTAGTAGGAAAAATTCCTAAGGGGGTAAATAATTGTTTCCTAACCCTTATCCCTAAAGCTGATGGTGTATCTTCTTTGGATAAGTTTCGTCCCATATGTATGGAAAATTTTTTCTACAAAGTATTGTCCAAAATTGTTGCTTCCAGGTTAACTCTCTTTCTCCCAAGATTAATCTCAGAAGAACAAGGTGCCTTCCAGAGGGGTAAAATTATTTCAACAAATATAAGCATTGCTTCAGAGTTGGCAAACCTAATGCACTCATTTGTTTGAGATGGAGGTATGGCTCTAAAGCTAGATGTGCAGAAAGCCAACTATTCTCTGTCTTGGGAATTCCTTTTTGCAACTTTGAAGAAATTTGGTTTCTCTCTCAGTTGGATCAACAAAATCCACTAGATGCTGCTCTCAACAAGGATTTCAATTTTGCTAAATGGAGGTCCAGTGGGGTTCTTTGGTGTGGAGCGTGGTCTTAGGCAAGGAGACCCTATTTCCCCAATCCTTTTTATTCTGGCAGAGGAAGTTCTTTGTAGGGGGCTGAAGAACTTGATTCTGGAAAGAAAGATAAAAGCTCTCCCAGGCCTAGAGAGGCAATTACTCCTTCCCATTTATTTTTCGCAGATGATATTTTAATCTTTATGAATGGGTCAGCTAGGTACATGAAGCACCTTCATGAGTTTTTATCCAAATATCAGTCTTTTTCAGGACAGAAAATAAACTTGAAAAAAAGTAAAATATTTTTTGGGAAGATTGCCCCTCATAGAAGTCATTTTATTAGTGATTTTCTGGGCATTGTTGTGGCTGATCTCCCCACAAAATATTTGGGGGTGGAGATTTTTAAAGCCAGAGTGAAGAATTGTCATTTGCTTCCTCTCCTGGATAAGATAAAGGGCCATTTGGCAGGGTGGAAGGGAAAAATTCTCTCTATGGCTGGGAGAATTGAATTGATTAAGTCAGTTATTTCTGGTATTCCCATACACAACTTCTCTGTGTACTGGTGGCCGGATGAAACTATTAAGGTGGTGGAACCGTGGATGAGGAATTTTATTTGGTCAGGTGATATGGACGTGGCAAAGAAGATTGTTATGAAATGGGAAGGGGTGTGCAAGCCTAAAAAGGAAGGGGGTCTGGGAATTAGAAGGATGAGAGAAGTGAATTTTGCTTGTTTATGTAAACTGGCTTGGCAAATCAAACATGAGGATTCACTCCTTAGTAGATTCTTCAGGGAACGTTTTTTCAAGGAGGATGGGTCGCTGTGATGGGGATATAAGTCTTCATCTATATGGCCAGGCTTGAAAAGAGTTTGGAGTTTCGTTGCGAAGAACGAGCAATGGATTATGGGAAATGGGGAAAAATTTACTTTTGGTTAGATAGATGGATTGACAATCAATCTATCACTGAGAAGACAAACTTGGACCCTTCTTTTTTCTCAGATGTAAAAGAAAAAGTCTTTGATTTCATATGCCAAGCCGCCTAGGACCTCCCTCATGTTGAGTCGGTTTTACTTGCTGAAATATGGGAGAAAGCTAAACGTATTCACATCCAAGGTGTGAATAACCTATGTCTTTGACGATTGACCTCTTCAGGTATCTTCTCTACTAAATCTTCTTGGGAAGAAAGTAGAGAAAAATATCACAAAGTGAGTTGGTATTCTCTTATATGGAACTCATCTAACCAACCAAGGCAAGCTGTTTTTGCTTGGTGATTAGTTCAAAATAGATTACCAACAGATGAAAATGTGTCTCGTCATGGAGTGCAAATGGCTTCTCGGTGTAGTTTGTGTGGTAAAGATGCAGAATCAATATCTCACTTACTTTATAATTGTGAGTTTGCTCACAGTTTGTGGAGAGCTTTCTGTGAAGGCTTCGATGTGCAATGGAAACCTTATGTGAACATGATTACTCTTATTGCATGGTGGAAACAAACAGAAAAGAGTCTCCATTTTAAAAAGGTGTGGATTAGTGGCTTCTCCCTAGTACCTAGTGTCTTATGGCAGGAAATGAATGCAAGGCTTTTTGAGGGGGTCTCCAAATCATCTAGACACTGTTTTGCCATGATTAAAAGCGAAATCAGCCTTCAGATGACCGCTGCTACGGGGTCCCCTCTCTCATTTAACTCCTTAATGTGTGCCAAACGATTGGTGATCTCTAGGGTGCGATACAAACCGAGAGAGGTAATGGAAATTTTTTGGTGTCCTCCCTAGAGGGGATGTGTCACACCCCGTTCACGCTGAACCGGGTCAGTGACCGAGTTAACATCGGTTAACCCAAACCTGTCAGGATCATCAGATACTGTATTCCACCACAGCATACACACAACTAATATAAACTCATCAGATCAGCGGAAGACTAAGTTTTACCTGTGAATAACCCCATAATACCTTATACCCGGATAGTGATACAATAATTATATACATTTGGGCCCGAAGGCATGATATATACACAAAAAGAATAAAATTCAAATATCAAGTACATAAGGAAATCCACCAAAACAATCAGAGTACATAGATCGGCTCGGTATCAAGGCTGGAGCTCAGCTCGGCATCAAGGGTCGTGCCTAGCTCGGCCTCACATAGAAGAGCTCAGCTCGGCCTCAGAAGTGGAGCTCAGCATGGCCTCAATGGTGGAGTTCAGCTCGGCCTCAGAACTGCTGTCCTGCAGCACAGCTCTCGCACGAGCAGTCAGCTCCGTGCTCTAACTCCCCAGGGGTCCACCAGTCCTCTTCAGGAAACTCGACTGTGGGACCCACCCCGTACTCCTCAGATGTATGACCTGCAAAATCATCTAAAAAGGGGCGTATACGTGGGATGAGCTCACTAGCTCAGTAAGTAGAAAGATGGACCACACAGCAGTCCACACATCACAACACATCATATGCACTACATGCCATGCTATACATTTTAAATCACATCCACCTAAGCAACATTACTAAGTCCTCGGTTTTAGTGCTACTACAACCACAGTGCGCGTATACTCTCGGGTACGAGCCACGAACTCCCTCCCGCGATACGCCCATAGGGCTGTCGGAGAAGCCCCACAGTGAGTACTCGAAAAAGTAAAGACAATGCCGTCCACCGGCTCTCAACAAAAATGTAAATGACTGAAAATAAAGGTGCTGACTCCAGTAATTTAAAAGTAGTACGATTGGCCCTCTTAAATGTACCACCGGGGTTTTCGGCTGTCCTACATGACTCGCCGGGCGTTATGTCTAACCGCCACAGTGACCCGACGACTGCGACCACTGCTTCCCCCCAAATGATAACCCAACACCTTAACCCCTGTTGGGAAGGGTCGTAGCACGGGATGGTGAGAATCCTAATACCGCATGCTCCTATATGACAATAGTACAATTGCATAGTGCCTA
>NC_056567.1:4337732-4362475 GCF_013358625.1 Macadamia integrifolia | reverse complement strand
CCGGAATGGGAAGATCAAGCTTCGGCACCGCTGAAATCCCTCTTTCCTTCCTCTTCCTTCTCTTCCTTTCTTCTTCCCTTTCTTTTCTTTCTCCTCTTTACTATCCTCACCAACGTACGGGTGACACAAATGGAAAGAAAAGAAAAACATAAAGCTATATATATAATTTCTAATTAAGTGAATAGTGCACATGGATGGGTCACTCAGGTGGGTGGGTGCACCCACCTGTCCTACCCACCTGAAGGCCAAAACTTGGGATTTTGACCGGGTTCGGGCCTCGACGCGAACCCCACCCCCGGCATACGATGTAGCATACGTATATATCCTAAAATACGGCTACAATACCTGCTTTATCCGTACATAGCTTTATGGTAGGTGCATGTACACGGCTTGGGCACTCCCGTCTCTTCTGGCACTGGCTCGGACTTGTCGGGCCAGCCGGTGTTTAAGGTCACCCGAGCCATCATAGCCCATAAGGAACCCGCTCTAATTTCCTCTGGCTCGGTTCCTGCATGGTTAAACAGGTTCAACCGCTTAATCAGACCGGGTTTAAAAAGTAGGGTATTACAGGATGGGTGAAGTTAAACTCAGATGGATGCTCTTTGGGAAATCCAGTAATAGCAGGTGCGGGTGGAGTATTTCAGAATGAAAATTCAAAATATTACAGTCCTTCAGAACTTTTCTTGGTGTCCACACAAATTTTGAAGCTGAGATAATAGTTGTTATTACTGGGCTGGAATTTGCAAGAGATATGGGTATTACTCATTTGTGGATTGAGAGTGACTCAGTAGCTTTGCTTATATCAAATGGAAGAATCCCTTCGATTTGTCTTCAGAGGTGGATGAGTTTAACCTCCTATTTGAACTCTCTTACCTGGAAAATCACTCATTGTATGCGTGAAGCAAATCCTGTGGCTGATTTCTTGGCAAAAACAGCTGCAAAATTCGAAGTTTCTTCTCCTATCCAATCCTGGCCTGTGCTGATTGCTTTGGAGTTGGAAGTGGATTGTCAATCTCGGCCTAGATACCGCTTCTTTTAATGTATTCTGTTTATTTCCAATTTTAGTGATTTGGATTCTGTTGTGAGTTCTTCTCTGCTAATGGCAATGCCGAAGGTGGAGTAGAATTTTTGAGACTCCAAATGTGATAATGTTTTTGTATATTCTTTTTTCCTCTTCTATTAATATAATGAATTTTTAGCGAAAAAAAAAAAAAACCATGACATCTCCAAGTTGGATCTTATCACTTTCATCCAAGAGACAATGAATGATGAGCTTCATAAAAATTTTTGAAAAACAAACACTTTTATTCTATCCTGTCTCATTTAATTTATTCATTAATTATTTATTTGCTTTGCTTGAGAAAGACTAGTATGGAAATAAGAGAGGGAAATTTGACATGACTCTCCTGATTTTTTTAGACTTGCTCCGACTCACTAGGATTTAAAGAGGACGAGTCGAGTCACAAAACTTGGTTTTCCAACAATGATTTAGTCAACACGTTTTTATTTTTTTGATAAAGTTTCTTTCATCTTCCTTGTTATAAAGTATATAATTAATGTCTAATATGAATATAACAAAGCAGGGCTTAGACTAATTTCTATTTGTCCCTTTGACAAGCTTAGAAGAGATCCAAGTATTAGGAAAGTGACCCATTTCTGTGATCAACATTATAATTGACTAATCCATCACAACCGCAAAATAATTGATGAACTTTTTTAGTATAAGCAAATAACCACCACAAACCCCTTTCTCTAATGTTTAATTAGTGAGTAGGTCACTAATACCAGTACAAACCATGCCATCCATGAGTATAGGGAGTACAGATTCTGGCCTTTCTACAATGACGGTGGATGTTAGGGATGCAGGCCGCTTGGCAATTGTGCACCATGACTTATCAATGCCAGAAGGACGTCATGATACTACAAATGTAGGTGAAGCAGAGACTAGCAACTAGGGTGCTAAGAAAAAGAAAAGACGTGGACATGAGCTTGCCATTGTAAATGAGGTGCTAAATCAAGCTCTTAGAGAGGGCGATGGTGAACATCGCACAACCCGCAGCTCCAAATCTAATCTCCAATGAAAGGTCTCTATTGGAATATTCGTGGAGTAGGAAATAGGCGTGCTCGAGCATAAATACGTCTTCTTATCAAAGAGCATGACCCTTCTTTCTTTTGTTTAGCTAAGCCAAAAGTTTCTGCAAATAAGTGCCCTTCCAAGTTTTTATCTTCTTTGGGTTATTGTTCTGATTTTATAGTAGAATTGATGCAATTCCTAATATGTGGTTTTTCTGGAAAGAGGGTATTCAGCGCCCTAACGTGATTTTGTCATCTAATCAGCATATTTCTATGCATTTGGAGGTGATGGGGGTGAAGTGTTTTATATATGTTGTTTATGCAAATTGCTTCAGATCCATGTGAAGGCAATTATGGGGCGACCTTTGTGCCATTTCGGGTTCTATGCAACCTTGGATGGTCATAGGCGACTTTAATGCTTATCTCTATGCTCATGAGAAGAGGGGCCCTGGGAGGTTTAATGTTGGCTCTGCTGAGATTTTGCAGCTTTTATTAAGGCATCTTCCCTTTTATCCCTGCCTTCTGTTGGTTGCAAGTTCACATGGTCAAATAACAGAAGAAGGGGTAATGTTCGTGCTATTCTGGACCATTGCTTCTGTAATGAAGCTTGGATGAACCTTTTCCCTGGGTGTGCTCAACTGGTTGTTCCTAGAGGGTACTCTGATCACTCGGCCATAGTGGTTGATAGCAAGGAGGTGCCTAGACCTCAAAATACCCCATTCCGTTTGAATCGTTTTTGGACTGAACATGATAACTTCATTGACTTTGTGCGATCTTCGTGGGAGGTGCCAGTGAGTGGAACTCCTTTATTTGTTGTTTCTCAAAAACTCAAACGGTTAAAGGGCCCTATTTGAGCCTGGGCTAGGACTGCCTTCCCCCACATTGATCAAGAAGTGTCCAAGCTAGAAACGAGTTTGGATGATATAATGAAGGAGATTGAGGTATTTGGTATAAATGATGGTCTATTTGATAAAGAACAGGCAGTCAGGCGTGATTTGGATTGTGTTGTGGTGCTTCAGGAGAAGCTTTGGGCAGAGAAATCAAGGCAAAAATGGTTAAAGCATGGGGACCGTTGCTCAAAGTATTTTCATCTCTCCACTCAATTGCACAGGGCCAAGAATATCATCCATGAATTGCACACAGATGATGGATCTATTCACAAGGATGTTAATAATATTGGTAATAAGGTGGTTGAGCACTTTGATAGATTTCACAAGAAGGGGACCTCGGTTCGGGATGATGAATTGCTAGATAATATCCCTAACCTCGTGTTTGAGGAAGACAATGACATGATGATTGCAATTCCTTCTCAAGAGGAAGTCAGGTCTGCTATGCTTGATTTTGGATCCTGATAGTGCCCTAGGCCCAGATGGCTTCCCTGGTACCTTTTTCAGAGTATGTTGGGATGTTGTAGGTTCTAATGTCTGCGCTGCAATTCAGAATTTTTTTTAGAGAAGGGATTGTCACGAAAGGCATTAATTGCAACTTCTTGACCCTGATCCCTAAGGTCAAGAATGCAAGGCGAGTTAGCCAGTTTCGTCCAATATGCCTTGGGAATTTTGTTTTCAAATTGATTCCCAAGATCTTATCTACTCGTTTGTCAGGGTTGCTTCCAAAACTCATTTCTGAGGAGCAGGGGGCCTTTCAAAAAGGAAAAGTTATCTACTCCTCTATTGGTGTAGCTTCTGAGCTAACCAATATGATGGGTAGAAAGTGTTTTGGAAGGAGTATGGGGTTAAAGCTTAACGTTCAAAAGGCTTTCGATACGTTGGAGTGGAACTTCCTATTTGATGTGTTGGAGAAGTTTGGATTTCACCTCAAGTGGATTGACTGGATTTGCCAAATCCTTTCCTTTACAAAGCTTTCAACTCTGATTAATGGTTGTCCTATTGGCTTCTTTGGCGTAGAAAGGGGTCTTCGCGAAGGTGACCCCCTTTCTCCCATACTTCTCATCTTGGCAGAAGAGGTGCTCTGTCGTGGTCTCCAAAATCTTCGAGCTAAAGGCTTGGAAGGCCCAAGGCAGGCCTTTACTCCCTCTCATTTGTTATTTGCTGATGATCTTTTTATTTTCATCAATGCTAATGTTCGTGGTGTGAAGAATCTAAAGGGATTCTTAGACAGGTATCAATCTTACTCTGGTCAAGCTTTCAATCTTAATAAAAGAAAAATTTATCTAGGTTCGATTCCATCTTCTCGAAGATCTCGTATCAAGGAGGTTCTGAAAATTCCAGAATACTACTTTCCAACCCGATATCTAGGAGTTCAGATCTTTAAGGGTCGAGTTAAAAGTAGCTATATTCTGCCGCTAGTGGACAAATTCAAAGAAAGACTAGCAGGGTGGAAGGGTCGTCTTCTCTCTATGGCTGGCAGAGTTGAGTTGGTGAAATCGGTCATGAGCAGCACCCCAATCCACAATTTTTCAATATATCTATGGCCTTCTTCTTCTATCACTCTTATGGAGTCTTGGCTTAGAAATTTTATTTGGACTGGAGATGCTTCTTCCTCTAAAGCAATAACCATCAAATGGGACACTCTATGTAAGCCTAAGCATAAGGTGGTTTGGGTATCAGACGATTGAGAGAGGTCAACCTAGCCCTTTTAGCTAAACAAAGTTGGTTCATCAAATCAGACCATTCCATGTTTGCTAAATTCTTAAGGGGTCGTTTTCTTGCCAATGATGGTTCCTTGAAAAAATCGGTCAAATCTTCTATTCTCCCTGGCCTTCGTAAAGTTTGGGATTTTATTGGAGATTCAGAAAGATGGATAGTGGGCAATGGAGAGTCAAGTTTTGGTATGATCGATGGTTAAATGGCTCCAGAATTGTGGATCTTCTTGCTATCAACCCTTCTATTCCTAATAATTTATCAGCTTTATTATCTGATTTTATTGTGGATAGGCAGTGGTATTTTCCAGCGGTTTCTAACCACACTCTTGCAGCACTTTGTGATCAAATCAGATCTGTTGAGCTTCCTTCAGTGGATATGAAAGATAGACATGTCTGGACTCTCACTGAATCAGGTATCTATTCTGTGTATTCAGCTTGGGAAGGTATAAGAAAGAAGATACTTCTCAAGGATGGGAAAAATTGGTGTGGCAAAAAGGTTTGCTCCCAAGGTTCTCTGTGTTTGGCTGGAGGATGAGTCAAGATCGCCTTCCAACAGATGATCAAGTCAATAAGAGGAGAGTGCCATTGGTCTCTAGATGTGAGATGTGCAAAAATAATCAAGAATCTCTTCTTCATCTCTTCCTTGAATGTGACTTTTGTGTAAATGTTTGGAAGGAAATGCTTTCCATCTTCAATATTCATTAGGATGGTTTTCCTTCAATGGAAGAATTATTTTCGTAGTGGAAGAGGAAAGCTAATGCTATCCAGCTACGGCAATTGTGGCTGGCCTTAGTCATTCTCATTCCTTTCAACCTTTGGAAGGAAAGAAACTCCAGGAGGCACTATAATAGAGCTAACTCAATCCAAGCGATAGTCAAGACAACTCTGAACAATTTGATTGAGTTCTCTTCCTTGGTTTCAATAAGTGTTAAATCAGTCTCTGACCTCCTTTTATCTAAAAAATTGAAGGTGAAAATTGGGCCAACTCGGAAAGAAAATATTGTGGAAGTGCTTTGGGAACCCCCAATGCAGGATTTCATCAAGCTGAACATAGATGGCTGCTCTCTTAGAAATCTAGGTCGATCAGCAGCAAGTGGAATTTTTAGAGACAATAATGGGAAACCAATAAGATGTTTTGCAATTTATCACAGTGTTTCAACAAACTTCATTGTTGAGTTCGAAGCTTTCTTCTTGGGTATCCGTCAAGCCATGCAAATGAATTTGAGAAGGCTTTGGATTGAATGTGACTGTATGTCTGTGGTGTTATGTATTAAAAATCATAACATTCCATGGATGTTTGACCAACAATGGAGATTCTACAAAGCCTTCCTTGACAGCTCTTCATGGACAATAACACATTGCTTTCGTGAGGCCAATAGTGTTGCAGATAAGTTAGCCAAGCACGCTGCAGCAACAATGACTTCTACCCACTGGGACGTCATCCCTTCGTTTCTTACAGAGGATGTAATATGGGATACTCAGCAAAGACCCAGATACAGATTTTTATAAGTAATTTCTGAGTTTTTTCTTTTTGTTTGGGTTGCATTTTTGCTGATGACAAAGCCGAAGGTGGATTTGTAGCTCATTGTGGTTTGTAATCTCAAATTCTTTTTTCCTCCAGTATTAAAGTCTTCTTGCTGATTCTTAGCAAAAAAAAAAAAAGTGAGTTGGTCACTAAAATGCAGACAAGGATTGTAGATTAAGAAGTATATAATGGAAACAAGATCAATAAACCAGTCTATGAAGGTTAAACAAGAAATTTAAACAACTATTGATCCCTTGCTTAAAAAAAAAAAAAGGAGGCCAATGGAAGGCCATGCAGAGGCATTTTCAGCCCATGGGGCAGGGGGCTTGTGTCTAGGGTAGACACACACACAAGCGGGTAGCTTTCTTTTTTCCAGTGCTTCAATATTTGAAATGAAGTTGGTACACCTCTCTAAGAGGAATCAAAGGTAAAACAAGAATTTTAGATAAATTTTTTTGGTAACAGAATTTTAAGCAATTACTTAGTATTTGTTAGCTAGGGGCTGGGGGAAACAGTAGGAAGTGGAGCCGTAGGTTATTATCTATGTCCACTACATAAGGGGCGAATTGGTGCATAAGGCTTCCGCATGAACAAGGTGGGGTGCGAGAACTACACAGTCTAACCCCGAGAATGTCGATAGGTTGTTTCGACCGCTTAACCACTAGGTCGTAACATTGATATCTTACTATTGGACCAAGCGCACCCATTAATTAAACACGTCATTATTTCTCTCGACGACATAGTTCCACTAAATGACTTTCAGAGTAGGAAGATTCGGTCATTTTTCTACTTAAGGGAGATGAGGGTATCCTTTGATGAGTATATTAGTCATGTTTCATGCAGCAAAGCACTATCATTAATGACCACAAATATAAAATTAATACAAGGCAAGCCATCCTCACACTCCACCCATTGGTCTCACCTTCCTCGTCTTCAGGAATCCCCACCACCTCCATCATCACCAAAGCATCTCCTTCTTCTTCTTCTTCTTCTTCTCCTCTGCTGTTTCAATTCAACCATAACCATGTTGAAATTGAATCCTCAGAGAAACCTATTATCTCTATTCATTATAGTTCTCATACTTCTTGTAACGTCCTCTAGTAAACCCACAGAGCACATTAAATCTTGTTTAATTGAAAACCATGTTATGAACTTTACTGTTTTTCAATACTCAGATGACCAGCCATCACAGTATTACAATCTCCTCAATTTCTCCATCCAGAACCTCCGATTTACAAAACCAAAATATCCAAAGCCTTTAGCCATTGTACTACCAGAAACCAAGGAGCAATTGGCAAGCACCATATTGTGTTGCAGACAAGGGCCATGGACAATTAGAATAAGGTCTGGAGGACACAGCTATGAAGGCTTATCAACTGTTGCTTCTCCTAGATATCCATTTGTGATCGTCGATTTGATGAATCTAAATCGGGTTTCTGTAGATTTGAAGTCCGAAACCGCCTGGGTGGAAGGCGGCGCAACCCTAGGTGAGGTATACCATGAAATTGCCATGTCAAGTTTGTTCCATGGATTCTCAGCTGGATCATGCCCAACTGTAGGGAGTGGTGGCCACATCGCCGGAGGTGGGTTTGGGTTATTGTCAAGGAAATATGGTCTGGCCGCCGATAACGTGGTGGATGCACTTCTGGTAGATGCTAATGGAACATTGCTAGACAAGGAAGCCATGGGAGAAGATGGGTTTTGGGCTATTCGCGGCGGTGGTGGAGGTGTTTGGGGAGTAGTCTATGCTTGGAAATTAAGATTGGTTAGTGTTCCACCAACTGTAACATGTTTTGTTGTCTCTAGACCAGGTTCAAGAGATCAGGTGGCTAATCTAGTTCACAAATGGCAACTAGTTGCACCATTACTACCAGATGAGTTCTACTTATCATCTTTTGTCGGAGCCGATTTGCCGGAGACTAAAGGGAAAGGGATTTCGGTAACTTTCAAAGGGTTCTACCTGGGAACCAAAACAATTGCCATATCTATTCTAAAAGGAGTCTTCCCGGAACTGCGGATCGCCAAAGAAGACTGCAATGAAATGAATTGGATTGAATCCATTGTTTACTTCTCTGATATGGGTAATGGTAGCTCAATCTCAAACTTGAAGGATCGGTACTTCCATAATAAAAACTATTTCAAGGCGAAATCTGACTATGTGAGGGTCCCTATACCTTTAAGGGTCATTAGGGTTTTTTTGGAGACACTTGAAAAGGAACCCAAAGGGTATGTTATAATGGACCCTTATGGGGGAAAGATGAGTAGGATTAGCAGTGATTCTATTCCTTTTCCTCACAGAGAAGGCAACCTCTTCACTATTCAATACTTGGTGGCCTGGGAAGAAGAAGATAATGGAAAGAGTCAAGAGTTTATAAATTGGATAAGGGGATTTTATGATTTCATGTCACCCTATGTAGCTAAGGGTCCAAGGGCAGCTTATTATAACTATCTGGACCTTGATCTTGGGGTGATGGACAGCAGCATGACTGGTGTTATGAAATCCAATGATGCAGTTGAGATGGCCAAGGCTTGGGGTGAGAAGTATTTCCTCGACAACTATGATAGATTGGTTCGAGCAAAGACATTTCTTGATCCAACTAATGTGTTTAACAACCAACAAGGGATTCCTCCTAGGTCATCAACTTTGCCTCAAAGGTAAAATTAGGAGTGATAGACACAATTCATCAAAGCATAAATGTTAATTGGGCTGGAGCTGTAATCTCCACCTACATCATCTGTAAGAATTCATCATAATTTCTAATATGGTATCAAGTTTCTACCCTTCCTCTTTTTTTTTTTTTTCTTTTTCTAAGAGAAGTTTGGGAAGCACTTGGGGTGGGCCGGATCCTCTCCAGTGCCCCAATGCTCCCAACATGCATCAAACGGTTTATAGGTGTTTTTAGAACTTAAGGCTGCATTTGGTAGTCATTTAGTTCCAGAAACAACGTTTCGTGTTAAAAATAGAATTTTCATTTTCTGTATTAAAATACTGTTTAAAAAAAAAAAAAGTGTTTGACGTACTTGTTTCAAGAACGATTACCCTAGTTGTTTACTTTTTTTTAGACTGAAACCGAAATGATGGAATAAGGTTTTGTCGTTCCATCATTTTGTTTTCTAACGTTCCCTCCTCCCTCTCTTTTTATTCCAAAAAAAAAAAAAAACCAAGTTGATACCAAACGTTTTATTCCTTTTTGTTCCCATAGAACAGAAAAACGCCAGAAAGATTTTTCTGGATGACTACCAAACGCAACCTAACACCTTCCGTTAATTGTCTTTTGTCTTATTTTCAAAAGTCTGTTAAAATTTGAGTATAAAAGAGTTTTAAAAAATAAGTGGAAAGTAAGATATCATTATGTCATTATCAAAATGTGTCATTTTGAGAACTTAACATCCTCTTTCAACTATTACTTTTTTTTTTCCCAAAAGTCCTTTAAGATAGGGTATAAAAGAGTTTTAAAAAATAAATTAAAAGTAAAATATCATTATGTTATTATCAAAAGTGTCATCATCATGCATATTGTTTGGATACACATGTGAAATGACATTATTACCCTTCACTGGAAAAAGCAATTGTGTTACACTAAAAAGGCATAAAAAATCATTATAAACATATAGAACCTTTATCATCTTCAATTAATTAACACTTATTTTAATGAAAAATGAAAATTTACATCAACGGATGTCAATAAAAGTACCAAGTAATGTGGGATTTTTTTTTTTTTTTTTTGATAAAAGATTTTCGGTTTTCATGAATAAGAATTTTATTGAACAAAAAAATCCAAAGAATATAAGAAGCACCATGGGGCCAAAGAACGATACAACCAAAATGCCCATCAAAAAAGGTCATAGACCAAGAATAAGAAACAAAGGAGAACAAAAAGAAGCACAAGAGTCATGTGGTAATGGAGGTTCCTGGGAGGATGGGTAGGTTCTTATTTTGGACAAGAGCCAGCTGAAATTTCCATCTTGTTACAGACATCAAAGGTGATGGTAATAATGATTTGATGAAGAGATCTAGAATTAGGAGTCCACAATCTCAAGTCCCTTTCTCTTTGTATGCGGTAGATAGAGGCTCCAAACAAAAGCTTACCCAAAGGATTTTAGAAATGCAATCCTAAAATGATGCAAAAAAGAATAAAAAAAAACAAGAAAAATAACTCCGATGTATCAATCTTCATTCTATGACCATCAGCCTTGGATGAATGCAAGACTTTAAATTTCCTTTTAAGTTGTTGGTTATACAAAAGTAGAATCCTGACCATCACAAGCCAGTCTTGCTATCTAAGCTATACATATAAGTTCTCAAATCTGTATAGTTAATCACCAGGATTCAAAATCCAAATGAAAATACGCATTGAATTTCATGTATGGAATATAATTTTTTTTTTTTATGACAATAAAAGAGATTCATTAGCTGCGATAACTTAGTACATCGGCTCGACCACCAGATTAAATATTCATACCTAACTGTTGGACCAACTGCACCCCTTTACTCCACATTAGTTCTAGTATCAAAAAACTTAGTTTTCCTAAATGGGCTATCGATATTATAAAAACATAAAAATAATAATAAAAAAAAAAAACCCTTCCTACATGGGCTTCCCATAAAACCTTTTCACGAGTTTTTTTTTGGGGTAAAAATCCTTAATTTTTCTTAATCTTGCAATTCTTTGCAATACCACCGGCAGAGTGTGACACATGGACAACTTTAACTGAACAATTCAAATGTCTTCTTGGTTGAAGTTACACCAAAATCGGTTCAAAGTAAATGAACCTGTCTATGAGAAGAAACAACCAAACCAGTTTGTGATGAATTAGGTTATTCAATAAAAGCACAACACTCTCTCGCTCTCTCACCCCTCTCTCGCACGACTCTCTCTCACTGTTATTTAAAATGCGTTTAAAACGCGGTTGTCATTTTTTTCCGTTTGAAACGCGTTTTCCTGTATGCTATTATACAATACGGAAAAAAAGAGAAATGGCAAAAGAATCCATTTTAAACGTGCATCCGTTTTTTAAGGGTAAAATAGAAATTTTATTAAAAAAAATAATTAACTAATTAAAAAAAAAAAAACCAAGAAACACTAGTAGTAAAAGTGAAGAGTGAAAACAATATCGTACTTGGGTTTTGGTTTTTAACTTCCATACTATCTATAGGGAAAAAATCTCATCTTTTTATAGCCCATCGAGTAAGGAGAAACTAAAGCTAGCAATATCTCATCTTCTTGTAGCCCATTGGACTATTTTATCTTGGGAATCCTAGAGCTTTTAGAACATTAGATACATATATACAGATAATAATCTCTCAAATTGTATGAGAATACTGCCTTTTTTTGGTTTCATTTTTTTGAAAATTACATGTTTAATACCCGTACCTTTTTGTTTTTGTCCATTTGTCATTCTCTATTTTTTTGTTTTTTTTTTATTGTACCGTTCACCGTTTTTATCTATTTAAAATCCATACCGTACGTTTATTTCCGTTTTAACTAGGAGTGATCTCTCTCACTCTCACCCATCTCTCCGTCTCTCACACCTCTCGCTGCTCACGGAGGAGACGCTCTGCTGGTTGGTCTGGTTGATCTGAAGCTGTGGCTTATCTTCTTGTGAAGCAATCGAAGAGGATACTACTACGATACTAAGAGAAGAAGCAACAAGAAGAAAACCAACAAAAAATGGAATTATTGAAGAGATCTTGCAACAGCTAGAAGCAACCCCAAATTCTCCACCAACCCTTCACTGTTTCCCAATTCACAGATAACTTTTTCTCTTTCCATTCACAGAAAACTTTTAACTGTTTTCTCCACCAATTCACAGAAACCCAATTCTCCACCAACCCTTCACTGTTTCCAAAACTTTTAAAACCCCAAGGGGAAATCCATCTGGAACGACGATAGAGTGCTATTAGGAGAAGATACTGCTGCACCATCATTGGCTTCCTCGGCCGACGGCTACCGATTCACGTCGAACCCTCTCTCAAGCGCAGCCCCCAAAAGATCCAAAGAACCCGCTTCATGATTCCCTGAAACAGAGGAAGAGATAAGCCAAACCCTTCAAAACGCACCTCCCTAAATATGCGTTAAATAGAACCCAAAATCTGTCTTTGCCTCAGACTATATGGGGCATACCATTTGCAGTTTGCCATGGAAAACCCACCAGAGAAGAAGGTGGATTACGAGGCACAGGAGCGAGAGGTAGAAGATCAAGCTGGAGGGGCGGATCTGCAGAGACCCTTCTCTCTTCTCCCTCTCTTTTTCTTTTTCTTTCTTCCCCGTCTCTGATACCTCCTCGTTCATCGTCATCCTCTCCGTTGTTTGCATCTCCTCCATTGACCCCAATAGTCCGGTTTGATCCATTGGGCGGATCGGTTCGTTTACCTCAAATCGATTTTGCATGAGTTTCAACAAACAATTAATCTTAACCGTTTATTTAAAATTATCCACATGTCGTCTTCTGCAAGAGGTGATTGGCCCATCTAGCATATAAAAAAACGGAAAAAGCAGTTCGCCCATAAAGATCTATTTATGGCACTAAGCAAATGGCCACAACACCTCGTACAGAAAAAGAAACTTGACGGACGCTCCAGATGAAGCCACGTTGATTAACAATCTGAGACCCTCCATTACCTAGGTGGACCACTCTTTTTGATTTCTTCAGACTTCAGAGTTTAGCTTGCGACCAATAGAGCTTTCCGTTGATAATTCCAACCCCAACATCCCGCAACGGTAATCCTCCTCAGGTCTGCGATTAGGAATCTATAGAAATTTTTCATTATTATTATTTTTTAATTTACTGATTTCGTTTTCTGTTTTCTGATGCACCGTTGATCATTCCAACCCAAACATCCCGCGACGGTAATCCTCCTCAGGTCTGCGATTAGGAATCTATAGAAATTTTTCATTATTATTATTTTTTAATTTACTGATTTCGTTTTCTGTTTTCTGATGCAGATCACTGAAGATAAATCAGTTTTGTTCATCACTGTAACGGTAGAAAAAGACTTGGGAGCCTGAGGATTTTGTGGAGTTCATCTGATTTCTGCAAAAATAATTAGAGGTTAGTCCATCACTCATCAGGTCTTTGATCCCCTCTTACCCTTTTTCCGTTATTTGATTTATAGGGGTTAATCACAGATCTCCAGGCTACCCTTAATCTGATACACTGTTTCTGATTTTGGGGGGCTTATATCTCTTTCCTTTAAGAAACGCAAAACCCCAGCAATTTGTTCGGAAAGTGTAAGGTTTTGTGGGTTTTGAAGTTTTTATTCTTTGTTGGTTTTGGAAGCTGATGGTCTGCACAAGCTTTGAGAAATTTGAATTATTATTCTTCTTCTTATTCGCCTACAAAATCTAAAATTTTATTGTGACTGGTTTGATATCTCTCGTAATGCTTAATCAAGACTGCATTTGTGAACAGTATTGGTGCTCTGTCTGTGACAATTTAACTGCGATGATCTTGCTTGGTCTCATAAGCAAACTATGAGACCAATACTGGGGTTTCCTGACATTATTTTCTCATAAACCTTTTGTTGATTGGGGCAGTTGTCTATGAGACCAATACTGTTCACATACCTGAAACCCTAACTTTAGGTTCTCTCATAAGTGTTGAGCTAGATTCCCACATTCACACCCGTGGGCCTCATCTCTTTGACATTTCTAACCCATGAGCCAATTCAGTTTTTAGAAGGCCAATCAATATGATTTTTCCTTATTTTATCGTTTAGTGATCCAAATCAGGTGTTTGGCATAGCATCCCTTAAAATCAAATAGTTAGGCATATATATACCCGCAAAACTAGAAACCCTTGGGTATATTTTGTCAATGATTTGCAGCATTAAAATTCACACTAATAATCGAAGTTTAGAAACAAAAAGATGTGGCACTTTATGACCATTTTCTATGATTTTTCCATCATAGAAATGGTAATTATGCTAATTTTGGTTTGAAGGTCCTGTTGGATTTGAACCACCATCTTCTTAAAATTGTCAGCATAATCCAATATCTCAAGGGCTGCACTAATTTGAGCTGAAGTCGTCTTTATCAAAATCCGCTGAGTAACTAAGGGAAAATCAAAGCCTATGCATTTTTTTTTATTCAGTATGATTAGTGATGATAGATATGGTCAATGAGTCCATATGAAATGATGAGTAGATGATGTATTCGTACATAAAGCATATAAGTTTGCGATAGACAATCTCTTGAGAGAAATCCTTTGAAAGTTTACATAACACTTTATTGGAATTATGTTGAAAAGTATCAAAATTTAAAAAGTTGTGGGGTTTTGATAGGTTAAACTTATTAAAGCCATGCAAAAGGACGTATATGTAAGTATTTGATACGGAAATAGTGATGACCAATTATAATAAACAGTTCAATTAGCTTTCAACCTATGATCAGTATGCTTATTTGCATATGAGTTGTGTCAGTTATCTGATGCAGGATGGTACACATCCATAGTTTTAACTGTCTTTATGTGTTATACCTACACATATTCTCTCTCTCCATATGTAGGATGATAGGTAGCCAGATCATCAGAAACTTAAAAAAAATTCATTCAAAATACCAGGTAGGCAGAAAATAGGTGGCCAGATTGAGATCATCCTATTGACATGCATGGAGTTAAAGAAAACAATTAGGATCAGCGCTACCAAGTTGCAGACACATGTATATCACACTTGTGGCTATGTGGCTTTCTTATGCATACTTTTTGAATCCATTTGCTTTTATTCTAAATATTATCCCCGGGGCAATGTAATATCTATGGTAGATGAACAATATGTTCCCCCCCCCCCCAAAAAAAACCCCACCCCAGGGGGGTCTAGATGTAATAGTGACAAAAGTTTGTCTAGATATTAGGCGTTTTAAATTAGGCTGTGAATGGAATTAGAGTAACTTATGTTTCAAACATCAAGTCATGAATTGATCTTGTCCCAATTCCTGTACAGTATAAGTGTGCAACCTAAACCTAATTTCTGCTTGGGTTCCATTCAAACTTGAGACTCTTTCTTACTCTAAAAGTTGTGGTAGCGTTGGAGATGTGCCTAGATTAAGGTTTAGTATAAGCACTGAGGCCTTTTGCAGTCATCTCCTTCCTCTTGATTTGGTCAATAAAAGTCTTCATTTCCCTGATCTGTGATCTCATATACTTTTTACCTTTCTGAACCATGAATGATGGATAGAATCTCTTTCCCATGGGTAAAAGAAGAGTCCTCCAACCTTCCCCCCTCCCCCCTTTTTCAAATATAAAATTTGTTTTGATGGTTTTATTGCCATTAGATCTCCAGAATTCTTCTGGGCCATCCCTATCAACTGGCTAGCAGTGCAGGATTTTTAAGGAAGTCTCTTCATGCTTGAATGCCTTGAGGCTATGCACATAAATGCTGCCGTTCAGGGTAGTTAGTTTTAGCATGTCCTCAATTAAACATCTACACTACACATCAAATCTGAAGCGGTCTCAATTCTCTCTTTAACTGCTGTACCACCCCTAAATCCTACTCCCCTCCAACCACATCTCCCAAAAAGGAAATGGGAGGACCAATTGTTTGTTTGAATCCCTACACCTCTGTCTCACCATTAAAACCTCCCATTTTCTCTTCTTTTTTTTTTTTTTTTTTTTTTTTTTTTTTTGGGGGGGGGGGGTGGGGTGGGTGGGGTGTTTGGTTGATAAAAATCTCACATTACTTTCACATACCACTGCACTAGAAAAAGACTTGTGAGTTGATATTACTTGCATAAATTTATCGTGTTGCAGAAATAAGCCCCGAAATTATTAGATCTGCCAGAAAAACTCTTCTCTGATATAAAAGTGAGCTTTATTATCTGGTTTTGTGTAACTTGGTATGGTTTTCCAGTGTTTTATTTTTTAAATATCTGCCTTGGTTTCTATTCAGTGTGCTTTTCTAGTTTGGTGGTTCTTTCTGATGTCCAATACTAAATAAAAATAAGTTGCTGTCATATCACTTATGCAGATGGAAATTTGGGCCCCAAACTCTGCTATTATTGTATTACTGGTGCTCATATCGGCCCTGCAATCAGCAGTTGGCATAAGATTCGTGATTGACAGGGAAGAATGCTTCTCTCATAGTATTGAATATGATGGTGATGCAGTTCATGTTTCCTTTGTGGTAATTAAGGCTGATGCACCATGGCATTTTGGTGATGATGGTGTAGATCTTGTGGTAAGTATTGTTTGCCTGGAAATTGAGTGCAGAGTTTTGGTTAAATGCTATGGTTGTTTCTCTTTTAAAATATGTAGCCTGCCTGGCTGTATGCTATGATTAATTATTTAAGTTTTCTATTGAAATTCAATTGATTTTCTTAGTTTGTTCTGGCTAATGTTTATAGGTTCTCTCTAGCTTTGTTTTTTTCCATGTGGATAGGGAGTCTGAAGAAAAAAAGAAGAGAATACATTTTTCCAGATTGGGATTGGAAAAGGGGGAGGGAATTTTGGATATTGAATGTGATGTGTTAATATGAAATGTGGTTTTGCATGCTGAATATAGCTTATTCTTAAGTTGGTTAACCCTGTGGTTTGCAGTTTTGAACTACTAAGGGCAAACCTGATCCCAAACACATCATCACTAACCAACAATTAATTAGAGATCCAGTTGCCTATCAAAATTTATCTGCCAATTCAGCATAAGAAAATTCATAGAGATCAAATTCATTCCATTGTAGATGTAAATGAATTAACCCACTTAACCACTTGGCTATCGAGATTCAACTGGCCTTTGTCAGTGGAATGCATATAGATCGAAGGTTTAGAAAAGACGAAGAAGAAGAAACAGAGTTGCATCCATAAGCCTAACATACTGTGTTGTGAGGTACTTCTTGGGTTGTTGTATGTCTTCAAATTGGATTTACTAAGTGTTATATGTGGTTAAATGTTCTCATTGTAGCTTATCTAGGTTAGGAGATATTTCCTGTCAAAATTTTTGTGGTACTATGGTTGCATCTTAATTTCAACAAGCTTTGCGCAAAGGGGGAAACAAACCAAAAACAGCACTAACACCAGAGCTCTCAAGGAGTAGTCTGAAGGAGAGACATGGGCAAACCCCAAGAGACAACAATTAGCCTATTCCTTGGGACTCCCTAACAAGAGAGTATGGAAGCAAAGAAAGTTTGGAGCTGGCGTCAAAAATCGTATCCAAAGATCAGGAGTTGGAAGTCTATCTCCGAAGGTTGCGCTCCGTCCAGATATGATTGATGGTGGCACAAAAGCAAACTTACCTGTAGTGTCGCAAATAGTTTTCCCTCCAAAAGTCATATCAAGCCAAATCTATTCTCTAGCAAGCCAACAATGGTTGAGGACTCTCTTCCAGACAATGGGGGAGAAGGTGTAGGAGAAGAAAAGGTGGTCCACGTCCTCATGGCCATTCCAACCATAGTTTTTAAGGAAGTAAGGTGACGGAGGCGTTTGAGGGTCTCGGAGCGCCTTAGCGATAAGGCAGGCATAAAGCGTCGCCTTATTGACTAAAGCGTTCCTTTGTAATTTTTTTATAAAACCAATTTATTTGGCTCAAATCTTAGTTGAATCCTATTACTCATATATTAAATAAATATTAAAGGTTCATATTCTTACCAATCTAAGATATTCATCAAGAAAACAAATCAATAAAGTGAATAAACTAAGTTCATCTTTTTCAATCATCAATCATCAATCATCAATCATCAATAATCAATCATCATAACATATTAACATATAATATAAATACATAATTATGAAACAAAATTATAAATGTAAAGAAAATAAGACAAAAAATACAAGTATTTATTATACTTACTTCTATGATGCCAAAATGAGTGCCTAAGCCCTAAAGGCATCCACTATATTTCTACTCCTGTCAAAGAAGAATGAAGCTCAGCGCTGCCGGAGCAAAATGGTCACCTAGATCAGTGATTCTTCCTTGTTCTTTGATTCCTTCTCAAAGCCCATTCTTAAAACCCTTGACAAAATCCAAACCCTGTTTGTGAATCGTGTTTTTGTTTTGTTTGTTTTGGTTATTTTTTATGAAGTAAAGTTGATCCCATACAACTAAGTGTTAAAAAAATCATACAACTACTAATAAAAAATCTATATTTGGAATCTTCATCAAGTAATTTTAAAATGTGTTAAAAAAAACCCATAAAGCACCACTTTACATAAGGCGGAGCACTGCCTTACCATCTCTAGACCGCATCAGCGCCAAGGCGCTGGTAAGGCGATTGGGGGAGACCTGGATTTCCTAAGGATGAGGAAAGTCTGGGTGGAGAGGCAGTTTGGGAGAGATTTTTGAACTGTGAAGCAACGCCAGGAGTGTGCCCTTTGAACTAGACGATCTTGCACCAAGGGGCAGAGGGTCCGAGTGGTCTAGCCAAGTTCCAACTGGAAGCAGAGCTGAATTGCCCAGTGGTGGAGGGAAGCCAAGAAGCAGTGTCTCCTCTTCCCCTGTGGCCACGGGGAGCTGAGGAAGGGCATCCCATATGATGGAAAGAAGGGGGGGAGCCCAACTATCGTTGGAGATTATATGATATCAGCAACATTGGCCTCTTTACCAAGTCCCAAGGAGTGAACTGATCTACCACCCACTATAGGGAAGAAGACACCGAGGGGGTGCTAGTGATCAAGCCATAACCATGTGGAAGAGCCATCATCAACGATGGAAGAGATGGCCTCAAGGGCCATGTGTCTAAGATGAAAGATCTTGCACCAAACCCAGGAAGAATCAACAAGCTTTTTTTTTTTTTTTTTTTTTTTTTTTTTTGGGTAGGATGATTAAGAAATTCATTAACAAAAGAAGGGGGGGATATACAGCCCCTAAGGCAAAAGAAAATAATAAAATAAAGATAAAAAAGTCTAACATGGTAGCCAATCAAGCCAACACAAGAGACACTAGCCGACAAATTAGAAAAAACAAAGGGGTTAATGGAGACACTGCCCAAACGATACCATCTTTTTAACTGTTATTTTCAATGAAACCTCTAAATTTCTACACCCATCTCCTGCCACATCAATCCCTAACCATTTGACCTTTGTAGACACCAAACCCTAGTCTTTCGGATTTTCTTGTATTCCATACTTAATGTTACTTGTCAACTGATAAGAGAATCTATCTGAGCCCTTAAAACACTCATCCAACTTCCCAAAACCCTAGTATCTTTTCACCAAAGCCTATCCCGATCTTATACCACTGTTTATTTTTCTATAGTAGTGGCTCTTGGTAAGGAGTTTGAGTGCAATAAAGAAATTAGGCAAGGGGATCCTTTGGTCCCTTTACCTTTTTTGTTCCAGAGCTCCTGAAGGTGTAAAGGCAAATGAAAATGGACCTCATATCTCACATCTGTTGTATACAGATGAGACATTCGTCTCTTGGGCCGGTGGTGGAGCTAGTAGAAAAAGTGAGGGCAATGCCTAGGTGCTTGGGGGAGGCAAGGTGAGGAGCGTACAAGATTATAAAGAGCTGCTGCAGAAGAAGTTGTGTGGTTGCTGATTGCTTTTGAAGTTAAGGAAGTTTAATGTGGGTTCCCCATTTTAGAAGAAATCTGACGAGGAGGGGGATGGAGAAGGAGAAGTGTACAATCTGTTACCACTTCTCTATAAGTATGAGATTAAGTTGGGAGGGAGAAGGGTGTTGGATGGTGATTCATGGCAGATGTTTTGTGGTACCCTGATGTTATTGCTTCCTTACTAAGGAGCCTGATGAGAATGGGGAAAGAGAACTTCTGTAAATGAGTTGGTTGAAGACAAAGGCACCTCCAGGAGTTGGCTACTTTTGTTTGGGTTTTGGCTTTGGAGAAGGCACAAACCATGAATATTTTACAACTAATGGGTGCCATCTACCAAATATATGTTATTTTTGCTTGTGTCAAGAGGACTCAGTAGCTCACCTCTTTCTTTCATGTAATTTTTGGCAGAGAAGGATTGGACATATTTCTTGAGCCTGGTTAGAGTTTACATGAGTCATCCTGCAAATGTTTATATTTTATTTGTTCAGTGGGCAAAGAACCCCCTTTGGAGAGGCAGGGATGCAATGTTATGGGACAATTGGAAATAAGAAATAGAAGGGTGTTTGAAAGACAATCCTAGTGTCCCTAGAATTTGTGCTGATTTCATCATGTTTTTAACCAATTGGTCTTTAGCTTGTAAAGAATTCGCAGGGGTTGATGTGAATTGTGTCCCTTCCAAATTCTTGATAATTTCATTTTTTATGATGTATAGATTTTGCATGTTTTAAAGGGGGCAGGGGGATTAATATATGGATACGCCAGCAAGTGTAATTATATTTTAAAATTTGTTGAAGAGACTGTCTAAATGTCACCTCTATATCTGAATGTGTATTTAAACTTGGAACTTTCTTTTGATTGCTCCTTGTCTTATTCCCAAAAGTTCTTTAAGTCAGGGGCAAAAAAGGATTTTCAAAATATATTGAAAGTGATTTTTCATTATGTTATTATCGAAAGTTATCATTGTCTTTGCACATATATTGAATAAGACTTATTCGCATTGAAAAAGGTGTTATACTAAAATGAAAAAACTAAGGTTAAAAAATATTTGACACTTTTAATGGGTGTCAATAGAAAATCCCTTTGTTGAATGACACAATATTATTTGAAGAAAGAAGGAAAGTATTAGGCACTACTATGGGGCTGTGAGAAGCTCCTGTGAAAAGTAAAACTTTGAGATAAGAGAAGCGTAAAGGAGAGAAATCTGAAAGGGAAGATGGATTCATACAGGAAAGAGAAGAGAATAACACTGCCTTCACTTGGCCCCAATAAGCACTGCCTCAGACACAAAATGCACTTCTTAGCTGAACACTTCCACTAAAACTGTAGGTTTTTAACATCAATATACAAGCACTCTTGTGTAGAAAATGGAACCCTTTCAACAGAAACTTCCTTACTACTTTAGGGCTTCAAACTTGACTCTTCAAAAGAAAAAATAGATATCCTGAAGGACTTTTTGACTGAACTTAGAACTCATTTTAATAAAGGTAACCTAGAGTTTCTTAAGATTACTTCATGCTACAAACTCTTACAATAAAAGAAAACTTGTGTTCCCGAAGGACCTAATATTTCAGGGTTAATAATGGAAACATACTTGACTGGATCTCATTTGGCTTCTAGCTGTGCTGCTATTTTCCTGTAGAAAACTGATCCATGTGTTTTGAGATTGTCAGGTAAAGGGTCCTACAGGTGATCAAATTCATGATTCTCGTGACAAGACAAGTGAGAAGTTTGAGTTCATTGCTCAAAGGAAAGGACTCCATCAGTTCTGCTTCACTAACAAGTCTCCTTATCATGAAACCGTTGACTTTGATATACATGTTGGCCACCTTACTTATTTTGAGCAACATGCTAAAGATGGTGAGGGGGTGATTTTCTCAATGTGTTTCAGAGGACCTCTTATTTTAAGTTAGGACTTCTGAAATTTTTTCTCAATGTCTATTATATTTTATGAATGTGCACAGAGCACTTCCAGCCCTTGTTGGATCAGATAACTAAGTTAGAGGAATCTCTTTACAACATACAGTTTGAACAGCACTGGCTAGAAGCTCAAACTGACCGCCAAGCAATAGGTCTGTTTCAGGACTCTATATTTCCTTGCCATAGTGCTTTTGTTTCAGTTACTACTTTGTTTTTTTACAATAGAAATGTGATGGTATGCAGCCCCCATTTGCAGATGTCTGTATATCTCAGTGATATCCCACTTATTACTATATTGTGATTATTTTTCTTTAACTAGTCCACTGAGAGAGAGAGAGAGAGAGACGAAAGGTATCTTTCCTTGTATACAGGACCAAATAGATAAATCAATTAATAGATTAATTAATTGAGGTTTCATTGGTTTTATAGAACTAATTATGTTCTTCCAATCTGACTGCAGTGAATGATGTGATGAGCCGAAGGGCAATCCACAAGGCCATGTTTGAATCTGCAGCACTGATTGGGGCCAGTGTTCTCCAGATTTACCTCCTGCGCCGCTTGTTTGAAAGAAAGCTTGGCACATCCAGAGTTTAGATCTAAAACTGCTTTGGAGTATTTACTGATTGTGGCGTTTCAAGTTATAACAAAATTCTGTTCTTATTCTTTCCCTCATGTTAGAACAGAAAGGTTTTGTTAAAAAATAATTTAAGAAAAAAAATCAGAAATCCCATAATTTTGCAGTTCCTTCCTCATGAATGTTTCAAAAGGTTGGGTAAAAATGAGAAAAAAACACTAATTTCGTATCTTTGAAATAGGCTGTCACAGGCCTTTAGGGTTCTTTTGATCTTTTGTAATGTTTAAAATCTTCTTGGGTATGTTGGTGTATACTAAGAAGATAATACCCCGTAGTCCTTTTTGGGACCCTCTCAACATCATCCGAAAGCCTCGATCAAGGGATTCTTTACCATGGCTGAAGGAAAACTCAGTCCTTTTTAACAAGTAAGAAGTCTCTTGTACTTGAGCTATTTGAAGCCTATCAGAAATTGAACCCCCTAATTGTAGCTCTTTTTCTTCCCCTTTTAACATTGTATTTAATTCATACTATATGCTTCTACCAACAAAAAAAAATTCCATCTTGGTTCCTTCCTATATTGTAATCAAGTTGTACTATATGCAAAATCCCATATGTGAAACATAACACATACTTTTTTTGGGTAAACATAAAACATAAGTGCATATATTTTATCTTGAAAGCCTTTTTTGGGTATGCCAATCAATACTATTAATGAGAATTTTAGAGTTTCAAACTCTCCACTTTAGAGAGATTTTGGGGAATGTTAGCTGGATGATTCTTTCTCCTAATGCATGGGGCTGTAAAACGTTGACTCAGTGAGCCTCAAGCCAAGGCCGGATCCTCTCTTGGACCATGATCTTTTGTAATAATCTTACACCATCCATTGAGTTTGGGTTCTCAAGTCAAAGTTAGCCCTCACACCCCTTGAATGGTGTGAGATTGTTGCAAGAGGTCATGGTCCAAGAGAGGATCTAGCCTTAAAAGTGGAATCAACATGATCTGCCATAATCATAGGAGCATAATGAGCCAAAGGATACGGAGCCGATCACATCAAAGGGTGACCCAAGGATCTGTCCAAGGGTCAATCAAGTGATCATGTCCTATTCGGATAAATCGCCCTTTGGTATGGTCATGTGAACTGAAGATTGTGTTCCAACCCTAGGAAGACTTGGGGGGTATTTAGCATAAGTATTTTGATTTTTGCATGGATTCATGTAACCTACTCTATTAAGTTGAGATAAGGATGAGTTTGTTGTTGTGTTTTAAAGAGAGTGGTGGGATAGAAAAGATCCCAAGCCTTTTTAGACATAATACAAATTGCTTGAGGATGTGATTTCTAGATACACTAAATTCACTAATAACTTTTTTTTTCCAATTCCAAAAATAAATGAGACAATAACATTTCAACAAATGAAACAAAAAAACTAAGATGAGAGTTTCGCGTTTCCTAAGACCTCTCCAAGGGTTAAAGAAAGAAAGAGAGGTTCCATTTAACAAGACAGCCAAATAAGGCATCTCCACAAAAAACATGACCCAATCAACCCAGGGGACCTGTGGATCTCTTTATCCACAAAATTTGGGCTTCATTTGATATGTCACATGCCAGATTTTTGGACCAGCCACTTAAGCTTATCAAGTTGGGTCAACCACATAAAATTTACAATGTACATTATATTGTTGTTATTATAGTTGTTCATTATTGTCATAGAGATCTATTATCATTCAAATGTCACAAAGCATTAGTTCGCCACAAGGACAAATGATATGATTATTCCGACTATTGGATAAGAGAACACGACTTACATTAGTCATGTGCCAAATGTCAATGCCTAATTCAGTCACATATCCTGTTAACCATACATGTGTATCAGTACTTTAGACATTAATATGCACTATCTCAAAGTTTGAGTGAGATAGCCGGTTTGAAATCCAAAACTGTAACAATTACTAGCATAAATCATTTCACAATGTATGTGTTCAGATAATCAACATATACAGTTAAATCTCGGTATTCCAGGAAAAAGTGTCAATGAAAACATGTAGGTGCACTATTACATGGTGGGGGGGCGGCCTGTAATTTTTGTGAATTTCCCATTTATCAATGAATGATGGAACTTTTAATTTTTTTCCCATTTTAAGTATTGACGAATCAAACAATAGTTGTGTTTCAATTTCTATCTTTATTTCTCTGTCGAACCATTTTTTGTTCTTTTTCATGATGGTCTAAGCTCCTAAAGAAAATCTAGAAATGGCAAGATTTTTTTTTTTCTCTGGTACTTTTTACATGAAAAATGCATAAAAAAATGTCATTCAGAACATCCCTCGTCAATGACACCAAAGAGATATGAAATATAATGAAATAGACCCACTTTGAGGTTCCTTATGAAATGAGACATAGAACATATTCTTTACAAAGAAGTTTTGAGATTTTTTTGAGGTCGCACTATTCATTATGCGTAGCATAAATTTTTCTTTTTTTTCAAAATTGAAATACCTAGTATTAAATGGGCTAACCAGTCACCTCATTAGTTGCCACATAAATGTTGGTTTTTTTTTTTTTTTGTAAAA
>NC_056567.1:4256256-4337712 GCF_013358625.1 Macadamia integrifolia | reverse complement strand
TTTTTTTTTTTGGTTAACGTATCTGGACCCTCAGCCTGACTTGTCCCGTGGGTCAATACTGACCCCACAACCACATAGACAGGGATAAATGCTAGCTTTATTCAATATTGAAATTGACACATGAATCAGGTGGAACCAAATACATTGTTTCGCTATTATTCTTTTATTCTCTTGAAAATAGAATATCTATCGTAAGCCTTTCATTTGAACTTCACAATTAACTTTACTGTTATACCATCATAAGGTGCTTATTAAACGAAATTGTCTTACCAACAGCCATGCTTGACTATGTGTGTGTTGGGAGAAACCGAAGAAATAAGGTTGCGCATGTGAACTCAGTGTTTGGCATGGTAGATTATGGTTAAACTGCTCAATGTAAAGGATCTAGTAGAGCTAGTAGAGTTTGGGTTTTTTTTTTTTTTAATAGAAATTATAAAGATGAAGAGTCACCATTAGACAATGGGGAATGGTTCTCTAGGACCAAGGCACATCCCACGCCCAAATGCATTGTAAATTATTTAAGAAAAAAGAAAATAGTGGTGTAGTGCCTTAGGATCAGAGAGCCTTTTCCTCACATTATATGCTTTTAGAACTTTCGTTGTCGGGACAATGCAAGGAGAGTGCATCAGATCCTTGTATGTGGATGCAAATGGATCAGTTCTGTACAAGATGCTAACCTGATCCACAGTCGAATACAAGTGGATGTAAAATTTCTATCTTCTAGATTTTCCATGTGTCGAATTTCAATCATTCAATCTCTCATGTAACAGAATATCCGTTTGTAATTTTAACCATCCATCCTTTTAGAAACAATTAATTTTTTCATAGATTTTCATAAGATTTATTTTTATGCAAACTGTCTTAATGAAACTCATGTGAGCACATGAGCAAATGATCTAAGGAACTACCTGCCCAGAGGGCCAAATCTCTCTCTCTCTCTCTCTCTCTCTCTCTCTCTCTCTCTCTCTCTCTCCAAAAAAAAATTGCAGAAGAAAGGAAACAATGCACCATGACAAAAAGAGAAGAATGGGCATGGAATTTTCAGTTTAACTAAAAAGAAATCAAAGAAAAGAAAGACTGTAAAGACAAGAATCAAACAAAAATAAAAATTCTCTTCCCCTCCCCTTACAAGGTTGGGAAAAACTTTTCAAACCCAAGAAAAAAAACCCCATCATGAATCAAAATTTAAAAAATCAAACAAAGAAGATCTAATTAACAGAATACCACCATCTCCATCGGTCGTGGATTCATGGATCTCGCCATTCTCTCGATCAGTTCTAAACCGCAGCAGGAAGATCCTTGAGCCAAGCATCTAATGGCTTCCCAACTGAATACACAATGAACCCAATCTTCCTCAACTCCTCCACATTAACCACATTTCTTCCATCAAAGATGAATGCCGGCTTCTCCATCGCATCATAGATCCTCTGATAATCAAGAGACTTGAACTCATCCCACTCCGTTAGTATACACACACCATGAGCTCCCTTGGTCGCTTCATAAGCATCCCAAGTGAAACTCACATTCGTCTTCGCCGTTGGACTAGGCGGCACCAAATGCTGTGGATGATCCCAATCAAACTTATTCATCGTCAGATCTCTCCTGATTTGATCCTCCGTCACCTGTGGATCATAGATCGAGAGCTGCGCTTTGTCTCCTAACAACCCATGACAGACATCGATCGCTGGGGTTTCTCTGGTATCCCCTGTATCCTTCTTGAATGCAAACCCAAGAATTGCAATCTTTTTTCCTGAAACAGTATTGAACATCGACGCCACCAGTCGATTCACGAATCGAGCTTTCTGGTAGTCATTGATCTGAACCACTTGTCTCCAGTAATTAGCGACTTCGGTGAGTCCATTGCATTCACAGATGTAGACGAGATTGAGAATATCCTTCTGGAAACAAGAACCACCGAACCCAACACTAGCGTTGAGGAACCTCGATCCGATCCGAGAGTCCTTGCCGATGGCGTATGCTACCTCGGAAACGTCAGCTCCGGTGGCCTCACAAAGTGCAGACATAGCATTAATGGATGAGATCCGCTGCGCTAAGAAAGCATTCGCAGCGAGCTTTGAGAGCTCTGCGGACCAGAGGTTCATGGTAATGATCCGATCCTCTGGAACCCATTTTGCATAGACGGCTTTTAGGGCTGCAACAGCTTTTTGACCTTCTGGGGTTTCTCGGCCACCGATTAGGACACGATCGGGACTAGTGAGATCTTCAATTGCAGTACCTTCAGCGAGGAACTCAGGGTTAGAAAGGATCTGAAAATTGATGCCTTTGCTGTTATGAGTGAGGATTTTTTCGATTGCTTCTGCGGTCTTGACAGGGACGGTGGATTTTTCGACAACGATCTTGTCTGATTTGGAGACATCGGCGATCATTCGAGCGGCGGATTCCCAGTAAGTGAGATCTGCAGCTTTACCAGCTCCGAGACCTCTGGTTTTAGTGGGGGTATTCACGGAGACGAAGACTATCTCAGCATCGGAAACATGGGATTCGACTTCGGTGCTAAAAAAGAGGTTCTTGTCGCGACAGGATTTGACGACTTCGTCGAGACCTGGTTCGAAGATGGGGAGGCGATCGCTGTTCCAGGCGTTGATACGGGAGATGGAGATGTCAACGACGACGACCTGAATGTCGGGGCACTTGTAGGCGATCATCGCCATTGTTGGACCACCAACATAGCCAGCTCCGATGCAGCAGATCTTCACCATTTCTTCTTCTTCTTCTTCTTCTCTGTGTGTTTGCTTGTGTGGGTGGGGAAACTAAAGAGGCTAGTGGAGGGCATGAGAAAGATTATATGTATTTATATATATGGTTAGTTGAAGAGACGGTGAATGGGAGACATCGGAGGGTTACGACCTGACAACCAACGCGGTGGATTCTGTTAAAATAAATGGAACTCCATTATTGGGTGAACAATCACCTACACTTTTCCTTTTTATTTGGAAGATGGGCAACTACGCTGGCGTGTACCTCCGTCAAGACAGTTGTTGCTAAAAGGTTATAGGAAAAATTATATGATTATTCATTTTTGAGTTTCTCTTTATAAAATTATCGGCACAAAAGTTTAGTTAACAAAAATATTTAAAATTAAGTTTTTCTTTACAAAATTATTCACCTAAAGTTTAAGTTAACAAAAATACCCAAAATTAAGTTTGGGTTTACAAAACTACCCACTCAAAGTTTTAATAATAAAAAAATATAAGATTATATGTGAGATGAACAATCACTATTTTGGGTAGTTTTGTAAACTCAAACCTGATTTTGGGTATTTTTATCAATTGAAACTTTGGGTGGGTAGTTTTGTAAATCCAAACCTAATTTTAGGTATTTTTGTTAACCAAAACTTTTTGTGGGTAATTTTGTAAAGGAAAACCTAAAAGTAGATAATCATGTAATTTTTCCAAGATTATATTGTTTTGCGCTGAATATGCTTATATGTATTCTCCCATTAGTTGTTTCCACTGATGTATATCTTTTAGGAGGTACCATATACAACACACATTCTCCTCCTAAATCATGTGAATCCTTATTGATGAAACCATTTCTCATATTATGGTGTGGGAGATTTCCTCACACAAGCAATGTGAGAAACCTCGTCTCAAAACAAGTATTCAAATCGTTTCCAATTGGTTTCTTTTTTAATATTATGCCCAATTACATGTATTTCCACTTGCTTAAATTTGTACTTATATATTTAGATCCTCTCCCTAAGTGAATAGTTGAGGAAGACAATTGCTTAGTACAGTTTGGTTGGTGCCATTACCAAGAGTGCAATCATATGGGTTTCACTATGGGTGAAACAGGGCTGGGTTTTGAGAACCACAGCCCAATCCTGAGTCCTCTTAGCTCAATGTTAGCCCAACTTGCCCCTCAATCCAACTTAGCCTAGCTCGGCCCTAACCAGGTCAGTAGGGTTGGATTGTCCTTTATTAGCCTTGACTAAACCTAATATGTATTTTTCTTTTTTGGGCTAAAGATGTGTATCTCGGCCTTTGGCTTGAATAGTCCTGTGGGCCCATATTGATTCCACATTCCATAGATTTGGTTATACTGCGGTTGAATGAGAACTATTCAACTTTCACCCAAAGGAACGAAGAATTCTAAACATCCCGTGTGAGTGATCCCAAGAAAATAAAAGGAGTCAAACTCAGAACAATACGTTTCCTGAGGTGAAAATCCTTGCCAACTCTGCTATCCCATGGGTTAACCTTATGTATTTAATAAAAAAAAAATTAGTTATACACAGAGAATAATTCGAGTTTGAAGTACAAAACCAACAAACAAAAAATATCATTTAATAAGCATAATCTGTAAATGTGTAATACTTATATAGTGATATAAAATACTGGGTTTGGCTGAGATGGGCTTAGCCCAAGGCTTCAGCCCAATTTCGGCCAGGCCTCGAGGCCTGAAAATCCTAGCCCACGCACTGATTATGTTAAGCATCCACATATTGTCTCCAGTTGGGTCTTCAGATTATGCTTATTTAAATAGCCTTTGTTTCCTTTTTTTTTCCTCCTGTTCTTTACCCCCATTTGGATGTTCCTGTAAGGTAAAAAAAAAAAAAAAGGTGTATTCAATGCAGAGATTTTCACATTTATACAATCCGATGAACGAAAACTATATAGTTTTATCTTGAAAATGTCGAGAGGCTGTTTTAACTAAAACCTAAATCTCTTTAAAACAATAAAAAAAAAAAAACCCCATAATTTCTAAATTCCCTTATGACTTATGATTGTACATCAAACTGACAAAAAGAAAAGTAATTCTGACTTGTGTATTTAAATAAAGGAATAAGTTTAATGATAATCTCTCCAAGTGGAAGTTTTATATTCCCGCTTAATTAATAGAACATTTTAGTTAATTACTGAGGTTACATATGCTATATATGACCAGTATTTGTATTAACTTCTAAACCATTGTGTTGAGACTGGAAATGTTTTAAGCAGTGTAATAAATTTCTACCACGTAATGACATAATAAATAAAGATAAAAGAACTCTGCCAATCTGGACTCTGGCATAGGAAATTTCTAGACTGACCCAGGCACAAAAGGCCACACTGCACCTCCATGTTGTGCATTGAATATACTTCCACATGTCCTCCTATTGGCCTATGCATCTGACATTTTCTATACCGAATCAGTAGGGTTTTTGTGTCCCAATAAATATTGGGGAAGAGAATGCTAATAGGGAGCATGGCCTTGTGTCCAAACACTATGAGGGACAAAATAATCGTCTAGACCCTCATGAAAAGAGAAAATCCTACTTGTGTTGATGCTTCTACTAGTGCTCCCATTGCTCTTGTGCTAGTACAAAGGTATGCTTCCTTTTAAGAAACCCTTTCTCTAAGGCCCCATTTGTTTAGAGGGAGGTTTCGGATGAGACTCCTCACTAATGTGCCCAACGTGCAATTAGGGTGAAAGATAGGGGAAGTAAAAGAGGGGATCGATCAGATTCTCATATAAGAAGTATGGGCTGATCCACCCACACAAATGGAATCCAACACAGAGTTTGGTTGTTGGATGGATTCCATCAGTGCGGTTCAGCCCCGTACTAGAATGGTTCTCATAAGAGTACTTGATCCTCTCTCAAAGTAAAGTTGGGTGAAAATCGGACTTTCCCACCTCAACTGTATTTGAAACATCTTTTGGAGAGAGAGAATGTGGGGGTGGAGCAAAGGAGAAAGATAGAGGACAAAACCTCTGCAACGTTTCTATTTGTAGAAACATTTGTAGCCCAAGCCGCAAGGGGCTTGAGGGCAGAAAGTTTGGTTCCAATTGGCCTACAACCTTAGCTTCCTGTTGCTCACCCCATCAAATGATTGCAAAGAGGGTGTTCAAGCGGAGGCTGGGTGTAGGACGATTGTAGAGCTGGAGGTTGCAGACTTGCCGGTGCTGTTACATCTGATTTGGGTTGTTGAAGTCGGTGCACATCTGATTTGGGTGTAGAGAGGATTGAACGATTGAAAGAAATAGGGATTCTTTCTATGGTTTTGCTTTGTTGTTGAGAACTTATCAAAGGTGGTGTTGTTGAAGCCGGTATTATGATTTGGTTTCGATTTGCAAGGCGGTTTTGTCAAAGTCTTCCTTCATACGCTTTTTTTTTGCTCCTCGTGAGTCTCACATCCAATTTGGGTGTGCAGAGTGAGGAGAGCGCCATGGCGTTTGCAGGGGTGTAAGGAGGGAGTGGAAGGGAGAGGTGCGACAGGGAGCAGAGAGAGAGAGAGATATTGTAGCAATCGGCATGGAACTTTTCCAGCAAATGACAGGGAGCAGAGAGAGAGAGAGAGATATTGTAGCAATCGGCATGGAACTTTTCCAGCAAATTAGTCCCACCCATAGTTAGCAATTCGGCCGAATAATTCGCGAATTATTCGGCCGAACCGAATTTTAAAGAATTTTATCAAAAATTCGGACCGAATCCGAATTTAAAATAAAATTCTTCAAAATTCTCGACTTTTTCAAAAATGAATATAATTAGCGAATAATTCGGACCGAATCCGAATTAAACCGAATTATTCGGTCATTTAAACATTATTTAAAAAAAAAAACCAAAAATAAAAAATAAAAAATTAAAAAAAAAATTTTTTTTAAAAAAAAAAACCCCAATAAGATTTTTTGACCGCTTTTTTGACCGAATCCTTAAATTAATTGTCCGAATTATTCCGAATAATTCTCCGTCCGAATAATTCCCGAATCCGAATTTGCTAACTATGGTCCCACCTATTTAGTAGGATTTTGCAAGAGGGTAGAGTGGGAGAAATAGAAGGCCACGTGTGCCGACAAGAATTGTGAGCTTGTCTACCAAAATTCACATCCCAATAAACCAAACCCTGTAACAACCTATTGGGGTGGAAGAGTTCAAGAATCCCACCCCAACAAAACCCCTCTAAGCAATTAGGGCCTAAATATTTGTGACAAATCCAACTCTCCATACATCTAAACAGAAATATTTTATGAGTGTATTACAATGCATTTGGTGTATTTTTGGTATTTTTTTTTACAAGTAAGAATATAGGGGTGGAGAGGATAAGATCACACAAAATGTAGATTTAAACACATTAATTCTACCTAGCTGTAAAAATTTCCATCTTTTGTCAATTTTGAGGACCAATAGAGATACAAGCATACTTATTAAAACCAAAAATGACTTATATATATGAAAGGTATTCTATCTTTCTTCAATAATAGGCAAAGCAAGAGAAACAACAACTGCAATTGGGACCACTCTTTCCTATCTCATGGTTAGTACTGAAATATGTCAATGGAGAAGCCATTAAGCTTTTTTCTTTTTCTGATTGTAGTCAAGAAGAACTAATTTTATTTTCATATATATTATCTTGTTCTTTTTTATATGTGATTTCTCTCTCTCTTTCTCTCTCTCTCTATAGGATAAAATTGTGGGTGAATCTTCTGTGATCAGCAATGGCAAAGGTAACAAGGGTTTGCCCCCTAGGTACCCAAAATATGATGCACTTCCATCCATGGGAATGAAAACAAATGCACTCAACAGAAATACATCTTTGAAGCTTTCCAATGATGCTATTTCGTCAGTAACGGATCATATCTCTAAAGAGGATCCAAGTGTAGAAGGTGGAGTACCAAGTGCTTTGGACTCTTCCATCAACACTCAGCCTATATTTTACCAATACAAACGCACTCGTGAGATTGACCCTAAGATGGATCCAAGAATGAAAAAAAGGTCGATCCTCCTTCTATAAACTCAAAGTCTTGTAAACAAGATTTTGTTCTAGATCTTATATTGAAAATTGGGATTTATAATTTATGATCCAATCTAAGAATGATGCATTTGCTTTGATCTTCTTTTCTCCTTTAGGATACTTGCAAATCGAATATATGGACAAAAATTTAGGCAACGGAAAGTCGAATACATTGCTGAACTTGAGCGAAAAGTGAAAGATTTAAAGGTATCTAGAAACTATTTATTTCATGGGAGAGAGAACACTACCTAATCTCGCCAATGGGAGCATGTACCCTTACATCCGACAAAAGGGGGGGTGATGATAATTTTGCCACCCCTATGTCTAAGTGTACGAGCACATGACCAAGCCCTTACATCCGACAGAAGGGGGTGTGATGATAATTTTGTCACCCCTATGTTTGAGTGTAGGAGCACATGACCAAGTAACATTCTCTCTTTCTCTCTCTTAAAATGTGATCCTAATTATATGTTCAATTTTTTTTATCCTCATCTCTTTTATAGGGAGTTGTGTCCATGATTATCTCCCAAATCTCTCAAAGTCATCAGGAGTTGAGTAAACTAGTTATTGAAAATAACAAATTGAAGCAAGAAATTGATATTCTCGCAAGGGAGAAACAACTCAAAGAAGGTAAAAGTGTTTCTGCTAAAAAAAATTTATACATTACATAAATTACATCATTTCAAACAACTGATCTAAATAATTTCTTCCTGGAAGCTCAAACCAAGATGATGGCTGAAGAAATTGCTTGGCTGATGTTCCTCCTTGAGTGGTAACAGAAAGTACTACTACAACTACAACCATCAATGTCATTGCAAGCATTGCTTCAACAACCATCAATGATTGGATTTCACCTTGGGATCAAACAGTTCTTTCAACTCTATGAAGTTCAATTCCTTCAACATACTTCTTTTTTTCTTTTCTTTTTTTTTTTCTTTTTTTTTTTTTTAATTATTATTCAGTTGCTATTGCCTAGGAATCATTCCCTTCATGTCCTTTAAATGTGCTTTGCTTTGGTGTGTTATTGTTCAAGACATTTAGATTAAATAATTGAAAAGTCTGTCTTACTTTATTGTTAATTATTGTTCTTGCTGTTGTTGTTATTGTCATTTTGTTATTATTTTTTTTCTATTTTAAAAAAATTATATTTTTATAGTAAAAATAATATTTCATTTCCATAAACGGGACATTTTCATTTTAAATTTATTGCAATCCAAAATGCTAAAAAATTATAGCTTCCATAGAAATTTGTTCATAATTGTTTAATTGATTTCTGGTTTCTGAAAAAATTTAAATTAAGAATAGTGGTTTTCTTATTTGAATTATTGAGTAATAGAAACAAGATTCTAAATGGCACTAGTACAATAGATATTTGGGGATAGTAGAATAATTTGGTCACCAAAATAAGTGTCAAATAACTATATAACATATTGGGTGATGGTATATTGTGTCATTTACTATCATTTTAAATCATTTTTGGTGATGGAAATAGATACCATCACCAAGAATTGAATCTTTCAATAACAATATAACATATTAGATATATGAAATTACCATTGGCAAAAATAATGGCTAATTTCTTTTATCGTAGTATAAGCCAAATTTCTTTTTGTTGTTTCATTATCATTTTAATAATGGCTAATGACAGACAAAGTATTTCTGTTTGATAATTGAATTTCAAAGAAAAATACATATGGTGTCCAAGAGTTTTAATCATTAGGATTGTGTCTATGAATATAATAGTCTCTTTTATATATATATATATATATATATATATAAGAGACAGTTATAATCATCTTACATCTCTTTTTTGAATATATTATGATTACAGTTATAATCATATCCAAAAATATTTCTTATCTAATTTAAGAGAAGTCTAATTCTACTCCTTTGTTTCATATTTCATGTCAAACACTTTATAATTTCAATTAGAAATTTCATAAATTATACAATATATGAGAGGGAATAAATATTTGAACATTCCAATATGTTAATGTTAAAAATAATTAATTAAAAAAATAAATAAAACGTTATAATTAGTTGTAAGACTAACGAAGGATGCAAATCTGGAACCAAACACAAGAGGACCAGGCCACCAAAGGATGAGGGCACTAAATGTTGTCCCAAGAAAACTTAGTTGAGAAAAAACCAAATGAATATTGGCTTGGAGTTGCTTATCTTTGTTTGTGCTTGTAAACCCTATTATCACCTTGAGGTCTTCTAGTGGTGATAGAGTTACACTTTTGGGTTAAAAGAATCTCCAAGAGACTCAAAGTTGTGATTTTCATTTTTTCTTTTTTCTTTTTTTTTTCTCAAAAGAAGAGGTAATCATTCTCCTCTCAATGACAATCCTAATAGGAGGAGAGGACCCAATCAAGAAAAAAAAAATCTCAGACCTCAAATTAGTAGCAACAAAACTCAAATGAAGCCCCCCTGGCCTTATTGGTGCATCCACAGGCCTGGAGACCCCATTTATGAACCAAATAGCAATTCCTAGCTGATCCCTCTTGAGACCCTTGTTATAAAATTCTCCTTATGTTTAGCTTAGTGCAATTTCACTTGGATCATCATCTAAAGGCCTCCATACCATGTAAGGTATAAAGAGTGCATACATGCTGAGTCCTGTAAGTATCCTCAACAGCAGTAGGGTCTGAAATCCCCTTAACCAACGGATCGGAGAGGCCCAGATGCTTAACCTTAGTCCAAGACCGGCCACCCCATGAAGCTCACAAACTAAACCAGAACCAGAGCCTCCCTCAGCCCCAGTAGGAGACCTAAACTTAGAGCCGGGAAGTTAAAACACAACCGAACTGAAGAGGCCTCCCTCTGTGTTTTTGACAACAAATTCCAAGATTGTTTATTGCTTTGAATGGAACTACGAAGTGGATACAGCTAGAGATAACTTTGCCAGCCGAGGTTGGAGTAATGAACTAGTTGGAAATTTTCATCAACTTTCACATTTCATTTATGCAATGATTGGCAGGGCCCACCCCTTTTCTGTAAATCCAGCTCTAACTTCCTTATTTTTTTATCAGTAACTCTTTTTTAGGGCATGACCAAAACTTTCTTAGTTGTTTTGTGAAAAAAAGAAAAAAAAAAGTTAAAATAAATAAGAAAGATAACCCATAACTGTGGTAAACTAAATATTAAAATATCACCTTAATTAGAAAAGAATAATTTTTTAACTAAAGTATGAATTGACAATAATAGTATATTTTTTCTTAAACCAATTTTACAACTTTATTACTCACAAAAAAAGGAAGTAGTTGAGCTGTAGCTAACATACTAATTTCATTATCATTTAGATCCTTAACCTTCATGTAACATATGTGTAATATGATATTGTAAAAAAAGGAATTGTAATCTGCATTATAGTGTTTAAAAACATTATCATTCTATGGTATACATACATATTGCGCAGTTTCTAATTTTTATTTACATGTTTTTATTTGTTGTGTTAGTATTATCCGAGTTTTCAAATTAAATAATTAGGTTTTGGTCAATAAGTGGGTGAAATCAGCTTAGTGGTAAAATTAATCCATTGTGATATAGTGGCCGTTGGTTCAAATTGAAAAACAATCTCTCTACAAATTGTGGTTACATTATGACTCTTTAAGGTCAATGAGTACTAAAAGTGATAATAAATTAAAGGGGAAGGGTTCCCTTTTAAGGTTCCCTAAAAGGCAGCATGGCCCCTACACCAGTGTCACAATGGGAGCACTAGTAGAAGTATCAACATGAGCGAGATTTTCGTCTTTCAGAAAGGGTAGAATGGTCATTTTTCCCTCACTGTATTGGGTGTAGGGGTCACCTGTCTTTCTTTTTTTTCTTTTTTTCCTAATTTAAATTTAAATCTTTCTTGATTAGAAAATTTTTAAATTAAATTTCTTTCCCTTTATACCTTCTAAGCTCCCTTCAGTTTTTTTTTTTTTTTTTTTTTTTGGTAAAAACTCCCTTCTGTCACATACTAAAAATAGAGGCTGTTAGGCAAGTGGATTTTGAGGCTTTGACACCATTGGTTTTAATAAGGCAACTATTTGCCTGGTGTTCTAGTTGTTGTTATCTCCACATGTACTTAGAACTACCATAAACGAAAGATATATATCAAAACTTGGTTTTCAATTTTTGCAGATTGAAGGGAAAAAATAAATAAATATGATTTATTCATTTAGATATGTTATAAACATTTAATTTGAAAATTTTGAATTTAATGGATAGAAATGGTGGGTCCAATTTCCCTTTCTATAAGAGCATACCAATTGTGTAACTTTTTATTGATTTATTAAATTGGTATTAAGAAAATGTGGAATGTCAAAATGCACCATGTTCTAATAGGATAAATAAAAATTATGAAAAAGAAGCCGGATCTTTTTTTTCGGTAGAAAGGAAATTCATTCAGCAGAAGATCATGTACAGCCTAGATTTTTTGAACAAGAAATTCATGGAGTTAAGGAGTGGAATGTGGCCATTTGTCTTACACGAAATCGACAGGGCCCCCTTTGTCATGCTTTCAACAATAATATTGCTTGTCCTAGAAATACAAGAAAAAACAATCGACCAAGAAGTAGAAAATACACAAAAAATGTCTCATAAATAGAGGGGACGTTTGAGGAGAGAGAAAATATATGGGGCCATTTTTATGTATCTTGGTTTACATATTGTTTCGTACTTCCGTCATACAAAACTTTTATACTACTTTTATTAGAAGAGGGTTTCCTAAAAGGCAGAGTGGCCCCTGCACAATGGGAACAACACACGGAAGCATCAATAGTGATGGAGTTTCCGTCTTTTCATGGGTGGGGTGATCATTTCCCCTTTTTGTGTCTCGGTGTAGAAGTCACACTGTCTTTTAGGTTTCATTTTTTCATTTTCTTTTTTTACAAAAAAAAAAAAAAGAAAAAAAAGGATGTTGAATTCGGTGAGGTACACATGGCAGCCTACCAACATATAAGGAGGGATCTTAAAAAATAATAATAATAATAAAATAAAATAAAAAAATACAAGGAGCTGATTCTCCTGGTAAAATGTAACTGTCAAGGATACAAGGAATACTTATGGTAAGTGGAGATAAATGGAGATGTTTGAAGGTATCTTGTTGTCCAACTTTCCATCCATTTGTTGTCTTCCAAATGTTAGAACCAATAAAAGTCCAAGTTTGAATTTTTTAGACCAATTGACTCTCAACTTCTGAGTTGTAACGCATGGATTTTTCCAGCTTATATAAATTTTCATTTTCCTCAATAACAATATCAAATGCAAGCAAAGCTACAACTCACAAGGATAGGAGTTTGCCCTTCATTTCTTGTTTGTCCACATGGTTAGTATTACTGATGTCAATGGGACGCCATTGATTTCTTCTTCTCCTTCTTCTTCTTTTCTTATCGAAGAAGAATCTTACACATTTGTCTCTTCCAGATCTTGCAGTAGCAGGAGCCTCGTGCACTGGGTTGCTCTTTTTTTTTTTTTTTTAAGAAATATCTTATATTTTTATTTTTTATTATTATTATTATTATTCTTTTTTAAATCAGAATCTTGTTCTTCTACAGGTGAAGATGGCTGAGACTAATAATATGGTGACCAAGGCATTGCCACCTAGGTACCCAAAAAAGGCTGGATCTTCGACCAAGATTCAAAACCCTAAAATCAAGCGGCCAACAGAAATGAACTTGGAGACTGGTATGGCTATGTCACATCTTCATGTAAAAAAAGATTTTTTTTTTTTTTTCTTTTTTCACATCTGGGGACCAACAGATTCTTTGGCTTTGTTATAGGAGCTCGCGGAACAGAAGTAGTAGAATGGAAGGGCAAAACAAATCTGAAGCTCTCCATAACTGTAGCTCCATCCTTAGTGAATGATAAGTCTAAAGGGAAAGGGAAAGGGAAAAGGAAAGGAGTTGCAACTGGCTTGGATCCTTCCCGAAAAACTGATCCCAATGTTCTCAGATACAGATGGAACAATGAAACTGACCTCGAGATTAATCCAAGGAAGAAAAGAAGGTAGATCATCAACTTTTCCTTAGCTTAATCATTTCTGTCTGCCCATCGTTGTTTTAAAATAAATTAAGACTGCATATGTAATGACCCTCTTCTTCGTATATAGTGACGAGAAGCTTATGCACTACTTTTATCTTTTTGTAATATTATAAAATAAATTAGAGAGTGGATTTCGATGCAACGGTAAAATTATTCCATTTCAACCTAGTGATTACGGATTTGAATCAGGAAATGGTCTCTCCTTAAAGTGGGGTAAGGTTGTCAAGGTTATGACCCTCCCTAGACCTTGTCACTTTTCCATTTTTTTTTTTTTTTTTTTTTTTTGACAGTAAATTTACCGAGTTACAGGATCCTTGCAAATCGACTATATGCAAAGAAAATGAGACAACAAAAGTTGGTTTACCTCAGTACACTTGAGCAAAAAGCTAATGCTTTACAAGTAACCTACAATTCTTTATTTCATATTTACTCTAATTACCTTAAAAATGGCTAGATTTTTTTTTTCTTTTAATATTATTTTGTCACCTCTATTCTGTAGGCAGAAGTGACTCAGATAACTCCGGTGATCTCTTATCACAAACGTACAAACCTTAGACTCACTGCTGAAAACAACACCATGAGACAGAGAATAGACACTCTTACAAGTGAAAAACTTGTCAATGAAGGTAACAATGTCCAACCAATTAGTCTCTCTCTCTCTCTCTCTCTCTCTCTCTCTCTCTCTCTCTCTCTCTCTCTCTCTATTATTATAACATAACCCTAGAAAACTGAGATAAATAATGACTTTGTTTTGGTAGATGAAACTGTGAAGCTGAAGAAAGAAAGAGATAGGCTGCTGGAGCTCCTTGATCAGCAACAACAGAAAGAACTCCAACAACCCATACAGGAACCAGTAGATCTAGAGCTAAGACTATGATTGTCATTGCATGCACCATGACAACAACAACCAAAAAATAACAAAAATGGTAGAATTTTCCCTTGGACAAAGAGAAAATTAACCTTAATTCCTTCAGAATAAATTACATAATCTGATGATTAGATTACTTTGGTCATTAAGTACTATATAATTTTGGTCTTTCAAACCACCTGTTTAGTGGTGGAGTTCAGTTGTATTCTTCTTTTTCGATCCTTAATATGTTGCTACCTTATTGAACTATCATTTTTATCATTTAGATTAAAGACAAAATGCATTCTATACTTTTATATCAAATATAAAATAAAGGCCATCTTAAAGAAATCTGGCTAGCCAGAACCTCTATTTGGCCAGGAAATGGGGTATTCAAGTTCAATGGATCCTTCTAGTTGAAGGCTTTCATGTGGGGAATGCTGGTTTTATTTTTGTTCAGATTTTTTGTGTACTGCCTTCTCTCTGAGCAGTTTTGTTGGCCGCCTTAGCACCTGCTTCTTGTACATTTCCTCTCCCTTCTTTTCCATTCGAATATAATTGATAATATGTTAGAAGTAAGGTACCCGATGTTGAGAATCACAAGATTGATATTGTTGAGATGCATTCCTGATTGAAACATTGGGCCCTCATTTCATGTAATGCAAAGGAAAGCAGTGGCCGTTCACGTTCACTCAAAAAAGTTAGAGACGCAACGAAAACGTGGAATTGAAAGCCAATGCGAAGCCAAGACTTAACACCTTATGCCTGACGAACGATAGCACAAGATAAACTATAGGGCACTGATTGTTGAAGCCAACGCATCAAACAGGTTAAGTCGTATCAGAAATATAAACCCTCCTTAAGGTCTGAAATGCCCCAAACCCTCCCTAAGGTCTGAAATGCCCCATACTATAGTACAATTGGGGCTTCCTGCGTTTTACCTCCAATATAAAACAACCACTGACCTCTATTTGATTGTACACAGACTCTGATTATTTGGGAAAGCAAGGCTAAGCCCAATAGTTTAGAAAAAACAAAAACCAAAGAATAATGGAGAAAAAAAAAAACTCTTTTGAAGTAGGGATTGTCTTACTTTATTTAGGAGAAGAAGGGACACCTCCAATTAGAGGTGTCAATCGGTCAAGTAGGGCCAATCTCGGTCTAGCCTGGCGGGCCTATGTCCTCAGACCATGACCTACCTATTTAAGGAATGAGTCAGTCTCGATCGGTGTCGTGTCGGGCTCGATCGGGTTCTAGGGCTTTAATCGGGCTTCTCCTAATAAGGCTAATTGGGCTATAATCGGGCCTTAAACGGGGTATTGTACCAATAAAGCCTTACACAGGCGTTAAACGGTCTTTACTTTATTTTGTTAAATTATCGATAATTTTGAAAATATATTACACTTAATTACAGTCAATAACTGATAAAAATATCAATATATACCCTATTCTATCCCAAAAAAATCAAAATACATATACAAATGGTCGTGCCAAATGTGTCCGTCCGAGTCGGGCTTGTAAACTGGCCGGGCCTGTCGGGAGGTATATCAGGCTTACCCCTTGCACTGTGTACTACCTATTTATAAACGGGTCAGGCTTAGGCTCGACATGTTTATTAATCGGGCTGGTCCATGTCATAAACGTGTCAAGCTCAATCGGGCCTACCGGTGTGGGCTTAGAATTGACACCCCTACCTCCAATGGGTGCTCCTAAAAGCCATGTTTCTTCCATAACACATGTTGTTGACCATTCAGACATGCTTTCTAATAGTCACACATATTGGTCACTTAGGGGTCCATTACGAAGAGACAAACCTCTTCAACACACACATTGATAAAACAAAATAATATTTTGAATCTTTAACTTTAAAACTATAAAAATATTCCAACATAATAACTATAAAAATTAAACCGCCTCTATGGCCTTTAACGACTTTTTTTTCTTTTTCTTCTTTTTTATCTTTTCACCAACCTAAGTCCTCTTCTAAATGTGTTGTAGCAAATAATTAGATGCGGTTTTAGCCACCTACCATGTTTGTGACTTATCATGATGGTAATGAGCTGCTAATCCACCTTCAGCATGCCATCATCATTTAGGGGTGACTTGTTTTAACAAAAAAAAATAGATAGATTTAAAAGTAGTACAAAACTGTCACTAACAATGTACAATATGAAACAAATTATGGGTGATTTTCTTATTGTTATTTGTATTCTTTGCTTAGCAATAGTAAATGTATTATTCTTAGAGGTGGTAATTAACCACTACAAGATAAGATAGAAGAGTCTTTCGGAGCAAGCTCTTTGGGGCGTCTCCCTAGCAGGGGAAGGAGGGTTGGTGCTTACATTCTGCGACACCGTTTGACAATGTTCCGATTCTACCATTTCTGTGTTTTCTTGTTCCCAAAAATAGAGAAACAGCCTAAAAACCGTTTGATAAAGCTGTTCCGTTTCACCCGTTTTTAGAAACATAAATCAAAATTTATGCCTATTTACAATTCTAGAAACGACTTTGACGAAACAAGTTGGACTTGTTTCGTCATTTCTAGAAACAAATTTAAAAGAAAAAAAAAAAAGACCAATAAACCTCTCAACTATTTAAACCTAAAAAGAGACAACTGAACCTCTCTCCCTTTTGAGCATTCAATGATACTATTGGGTTTTTTAGTAGTATTATGTTTGCAAAATGAGAAACAGGTTTATCAAACAAAAAAAATATCCATTTTTATTTCCAAAAACATGAAAAGCCATCTCTGTTGTTTCTAGACACAGAAACAGCAGAAACTTTATCAAACAGTGCATGTGTCTCTTACTTTGGTGGGAGACATTGAGCTGAATGGAGGACAAGGACCCATGTAAGTAGGATTTTTTTGAGTTATTGTTGTGTTCCTTTCCTTTTACTTTCACTATTCTAATTGTGTCTTTGCAAGGATCCATGTAGCTGCCCGTTAGTTGTTAGGGTGGCTATATGTCCATTTTATTCCACGGAGACGTGCACTAGTTGGGAAGTTCAGTGGTAGCAGGCCCCATTCCTAACGGTGAATGGCTTATGAGTGAAACAATGGAAGGTGCATGAAGTATTGGAGTTCTTTCTATTGGATAATAGCCTCTTCATCTATAGATTCAAAGAACGACAAGAGACCTCCCATTTTTTTATGGTCCTTTCGCAGTTTATATCTACCCAATCATTTCTAGGCAATGGGAGAATAATGTGTAGCTTTAGAAGGTCCATCTTTCATCCTTTCCTATGATTTCACTGCATGGACTACCATTTCACCTGTGGAGTGAAGAAGGTTTAAGTATGTTGGAAATAAAATGAGAATATAGTACTTATTTCACCCGCTTAACTCTTGAATGAAGTAACCACGCATGGTAATCAAGAGAGCTTGAAACACAAATTTTCAAACAGTTGGTAGGGTTGAATCATTTCATCAGTCATTCTCCTTAAGATTGTAATTGCTCCCTATGGTGTAATATGAATTCTTACGGATTGATCTCCAAGATGTAACAGCCTCTTAGTCTTTCCAATAGTTGTTGCATTCATGTGCCACCTCAGGACACACTCAAGTTGTGCTCAAACAATCAAAAGCATGGAACAAATAGAACTCTCAAAACAACAAGAAATTGGACAAAACCAAAGTGAGAAAGTAAAAGGGTATGAGAGAGGTAGCAGAACACTTAAAATTATATTCTAAATATTCTAGGATGTCCTCTATTTATAAAGGAGATATGCCCCCTTGGAAACACATCCAAAGGATCCAAAAGAAATGTCAATCAAAGAAAGAAGACACAAAACACTAGTTGTGACCTATGTCCGCCAAAGCATTTTGAATGATTGGCAATACATGATCACTGAAAAAACAATTGTAGCATGATTGTGTGATCATTCTAGTGGAAAATCCAAGTGTAGAGTTATAGGACAGCTATGCCCACTCCCTTACTTGCATTGGGCTAAGCTGTCAACTTAAAATAATCGAAACCATCAGATTATAATCTCCTAACATTAGCTTTGTTTAAAAGCTAATACCAAAATCCCTACATATACAAGAGAACATAACGTTATACTTTGTAAAGGAAGACAGAGTCTCTTTCATCTTCAAGTTTGAGCTATGATCATTGGAGAATGAGCAATCAGCAGGTATCATCACCAAATCTTGCATTCCTTTAGAGAAACTCACTATCAGTGAATTCCAAATAACCTTCACGTGGTTCGTACAGAACACCAAAGTCATGTTCTGTTGAGAGTTTCAGAATTCAACTTCAAAGAACAGATTACATGGTTATAACTTGGAAAGTCATCTGGTCAACCAGTTTTTTATTCCCCTACATATATGAGAGCCTTTCATCTATGGTCACCGACCCTTAATAAACCCAGATAATCTTGAGCTGCGATCGATCACCTTCATGAAAGCAGTTAAGTCATCGACCCCTGATAAACCCAGATAATCTTGTCCTTGATAAACCCAGATAATCATGGGCTGCGATCACCTACTGGCTGATCATATAGAATTTTTTTTTTTTTTGGCTAATGACGGGTATTCAGGCCTTTGGCCTAACTAGTTCCGTGAGTCCATATTGACCCTAAAATTGTATGGACTGTATCATACCACAATTGAACAAGAACCATTCAACTTTCACTGAAAGCAGTGAGAACACTAAACACCCCTGAGTGGCCCCAAGAAGGTAAGAAGAGTCAAACTCAGAACCACATGCTTCTTGAAGCAAAGATCAGTTGCCGACTCGGCTACCCCCTTGGGAAACTGCAAGAAAGTGATGCAAAGAAAGAAGCACCCAGTACACAAGTCCATGTAATCAAGGAACTTAAAGGATGAGGCAAATTGGGTTAAATGAAGCTTCAAATCAAAACAGATTCTTCTTCTTCTCAAGTGATGGGATCAGTGCCAGGATGGTCAAGACTGGACTGGGTCTATTACTCAGTTCTATGGGACATTTCCAACTGCCTATCGGGCTTTGATCTTAGTGATATTATACATGTACTACCAGGGCCATGATGTGTTGCCATTTGCCAATGGAGATCTATCTATTGGACCTTGTTACATTTTCTGAAGGGAAAGCTGGGCACCAAGGTGACAATCTTGTAGTAGTTGTACACTTCTCTTTTTGGATGAATGAAACTAAATTGCTCACAACAAAAAGAGTTAGATAACCCAGGTGTACCTAAACAACTTCCACAACTGATTATGATCTAAACATATCTAGGCAAGAATGCTGGAATCCAGATTGGAAGATAAGATTTTAAAATCATAGTAAATGTAAATATACTAAACTCTGATTCTGAAACCTGGATTGACAATCTGAAGCAAATGAGAGCCACCTCAGAGCATGGCTGGTGAAAACAATCCTATGATGCAGCTTGCTTCAAAGTCCTAGCAAAATGTCTCAAGCCTCAAGATAAGCAAAACTAAAAGCAGCTTCCTTCAATACAAGTAATTGAGAGTTCTTAATGGAAATCAGTTAATGTGGATTAGAGAATGCAATACTTTATCTGCTAAAGATGATATCCAAAACAGAACATACAGACCACAGCCAAGAATATTGACATCCCTAAGAATATGTATGAAGGTCACACTGAAAACTAATTTGTACAAAACAGTCCCATGAGTCGACATATACAAAATCAACCCACTGCATGATTAATTTGATGACACCCTAACATTCAATGGACACAATCTTCTCCCAATGTCGACCATGCGGGCACCAGAAAGCAGTTCATGAGAGCACCTCATATTGTAAAGTTGGCAGAAAGTGAAAGTAATGGCAGTAATTCTATTTGTTCATCCACCCCATCAAGAATTTAAGGGTTAAAACAATCAAGAGCAGGGAAAATTTTAACCAAAAATTAAACTGACAGTGAAGCTTGTTGAAAGACAAATCAAATTATTCTCAGTAAGATGAACAAGTCTAACTTCAGATCCCTACAATTCAATAAATCAGAACCAAAAAAAAATTGACAACTTCTGTTGGAGATTTGGAATTGAAGCAAAATTTGCACTTTGGTACCTCGCTACCTAAATAAGCAGTCCTAACCAATCAATGGGCAGCATCTTCTTCTTCACAGAACTTCGAGTATCCATTGGAGTCCATCAAGGAATCCAGTTCACCTTTGTTACTCATCTCCACCTTAATAATCCATCCATTTGCATATGGGCTTGCATTAACCTACCAAAATGTTTAATATCACAATTCATGTTTAAAAAAAAAAAAAAAAAACCTCTGTAATTAGTGCTCCAACTTTCAAATTCCTGAAAATAGAAATGTCTACAGACTATTCATATATTATGATATGTTCTCACACCAATGATGTAACCAATCATTGATGAGAAAAAAAAGGGCATGTCCAATGCATAAGGCTCCCACCACTGTGGGGTCTAAGGAGGGTCATAACATACGCAGCCTTACCCCCACTTCACGGAGAGGCTATTTCCTGACTCGAACCTGCAACCACGAGGTTACAATGGAGCAACTTTACCTTTGTTTATATTAATTGAAACGACCCAAACCCTCCCCTGGTCCCAACATCTTACACTCCTCGATCTCTGTCCAACAAATGGGAGGCCTGCATTTTCTTCCATATAGAGGCTCATATGGGGCCATGCCAGCTATGTCAAGAAACGAAAAGGTGAGAACAAGATCAAGGAAATACCCGGTGAGGTGAGCCAAGAATTGAAGTCCCACATCGCCTAGGGAGGAATATCCTGAGCTATTGATAAGGGTTGGCATCCTCTACTTGGTATGGCGTGTTTGAAAGACGTGAGAACCTTAGGACCAAAGATGACAATGTCATGCCAGAGGAGGTACTGGATCGTTATAGTGGTATCAGAGTGGATTCCCGACCCCAGTGGGGGGGGCTAGTGCATCGGGGAAACTATGTCCCATAGAGGGGGTGAGGCTGTGCCAAGAAATAAGGAGGTGAGAAAAATGTCAAGATACTACCCGATGAGGCCAAGAACTTTAGTCCCACATCGGCTAGGGTGGAAGATCTTGAGCTATTGATTGAGGATGGCCTCCTCTACAGGCCCTTGGGGCCAAAGGGGGAAATATCATGTCTGGGGAGGGTTTGGGTTGGTACATTAACAGAAAAAAAACAAAGAACTGATAGAATGGGCTATCCAATAAAAGTGGTAGTATTTGACTGAAAAATGAATTCAAGATGCTACAAAAGACAATGTTCTAAAAAACTTGCACCTCCCCCCCCCCCCAAAACTACCTTTTTCTTCTTCTTTGGTGTTGTGTCTGTGTAACTGAGAAAGAATATTTCCAGTTTCCACAAACTTTTCTCATAGAAATTCACCAAACAAGGGCCTCAAGTCATTGATTATTCTTTGGTCTCAATATATTACCACCATAGAATAAAAGAAAAACACCCACACAGAGGAAATATATCTTTGTCATTATATTTCTATATTATATAGGATACTTCCTTCTAACATTATTGATTATATTGCCACATCAACAAATCGAGCAATGGAATTCTTCAAGCCAATTATTCTAAATTTAAGTTTTGAATGGAACACCCATGAATTCTAGTGGCTCAATTAGTGACTTGGAGATTGGGTTGGGAAAACTTAACAAATGACATAAATGAGGCAGTGGATACCCCAAATCATGGGAAATGCAAGACAAAAGTGAGATACATTACCACTAGAGAGGAAAACGACAAGCTCCTAGGTATTCCATAAGTACCAGTGCCCTCAAGCAAATCATGTACATATTGAAATCTAGATATCAATCTTACATCGTGACAAGCATTCTGAAAAAAAGAGCCAAACGCTTGATTGCAGTCCAGCTAAACTATGTCCCTGCCCAGCTAAACTAAATAGTTTATACTGCTGCAAGTAAGGTCGGTACACCTATAATCCTGAAGCAGTATACTTAAAAAAAAAAAAAAAAAAAAACTAAACACAACATGAATATGATCAAGGGTCACAAATAAATTATTAAAACGAGACTTCAAAACCTAATAAACATATTGATTACTGATACCAACAAGCAGAATTTCATGGCGACTCAGTTATCAGTAAAAGTTGGGGAAGGAGGACGAATCAATGAAAAGATAATCTACTCTTTGAGGCAAAATTATACAATCTATACACAAACACGGAGTACCTACATCAGAATTCTCTGAAGGAGGCTAAACGGCAAAATAATCTACTCTTTCACAAAATTTCAAACTTGGATAATCCAGAGATAATTATACAAAACCCTTTTCAAAAAAGTTAGATCTTTACTGAAATTATCATCGATCGAACATTACAAAACACCCTTGAACAAGATCTACATGTTTTAGTCGGGTTTTCTATTTTTTTTCCAAAGTAGGTATCTACAAAAGACAAAAAGCATCATTGACTAGAAACAAAACCTCTCATTCATATATGATAACAAAACCTCCTCCAATACATATATGAAAAGGATAGATATAAAAGCGATCAAGAAAAAAATAACAAAGGTTAATTACCAGAAGCAAAGCCTCTATAAGAAACGGAGACCCTGAGATAAGAAGCAGCCCTTGAAGCCCACAACCTTGACGCCATGAGTGTCTCTGTTACTCAGCTTTCCCCTCAAACTCAAAGAGTATCACTATCAGTTCCAACTCCCTCGGTCTTAGGTTTTTAGCATCAAAACTGTTGCTAAAACCTATTAATAAAAAATAAATAATAACCTCAATTTAAACTGACTGGAGTGGCAACTGACAAGTGCCCTCCCACCAAACACAGAGTTGGCGCCTTCTTGCCCTTTTCTTATCAGACAACTTGCTCAAACTTTGGCCAATTCTACAATGAGTGCTGGGACCAGTGACCAAACCAGTGCTTCTAAAACCGAACCAGGCGTTGGATGGTTCAGGTTCAAGTGCAACCATAGTTTTAGGAATCGGTATTGAATCGGCCGAATCTACCAATTTGTATTGGTATCGGCCTCTACTGATACATATTATTAGCCGATTTCATACTGATCCACCAATTCCGATTAAGGGTAAGAAGGTAAATAAAAACCAAATTGTATTGAAAATTAGGGGCAAATCCATCCACCCAGACCAATACAAGTTGTGATAGCAAGTACCAACAAACAGGAAAATGAACACAGATCCGCACAATATACAAACAGTTAATGATGTTTACACACTGATGTGGTGTGCTACGTTCTCGGGCAAAAAAGAAGATAGTTCACTATGTAGAAGAGAGATTACACCCAAACAACGATGACAAAACTCGCTCTGAAACCTTAACTCGAAACCCCCCCTAAATTGCAATCTTACTCAACAGGACGATGGTACATTATATACTCCTTCAAGTCGCGGGTTGATCCATTGGGTCGAACTATACCACAAGGGCGTAGCACCTATGCTTCCATCCTTACAAGATCAATGATAGGCTCCAAGCTTGGGCCCCTCTGCTTCCATCACAAATCTCAAAAAAAATCTCATTCAGGTCACCACCAAATATGTCAAAGTGGGTCATTCTTCAAAACGGGTCAAGAATTCGAAATAAACTTAATACAAGTTAATTTGGATCAGTACCAAATCAATATCAGCCAAGACCGATACCATATCTAATATCGATTACTAAATCCTTTGATTGCAATCAGCAACAGGTGATTACTATTGGTGATCCAATGGTGCGAATCGGATTATCAGAGCTACAATTGACATGTTTGACCTTTAATTTTTAAGAAAAAGCAGTTTATGACAGGTTGGGTGTAAGTAAGGGTGTTAATTTGTTCGATTTTGATTCATTTCAAGTTATGAAAGGTAAAAATTAGAACCAAACCATTCATTAAACGATTCCAATGTTTTAAATCGAAATCGAAAACATTTAATAAAAATTTCTGACTAAACGATTTCCATCGGTTTTAGTTTTATTGTCAATTAACTATTATAGGTCTAATTGGGAATGAACCTATTTTAGTTGGGTTTGAACCATAACATCTAGGCTCAAATAGTAACTTAAGAAATAGAAAAAAAAAAAAGATTAAATTAATTTATATGATGTAAATCCACTAAAGAACATATATAGAATGCCAAGGTTAATTGGTTTTTTTATTAATTAACATATAAGTTCTAATCCATTTTAATGCATTTGAAATTAAACTGAATCTTTTAATAAAATATTTTACCTTTTAAAATCAAAATCAAATCGATGAATAAATAACTTATTGATTTCGATTCAAATGATTTGATTCAACTTCGTGAAATGGTTTCGGTTTGTAGTTGACACCTATAAACGTAAGCACAAATGGATGATTGAGATCGGAAATGATTCAATCACAAATATTGAAGATCAAATGAATAGACATTCAACTTATTCTTCCACTTCTAAATCATAATCATTGGTTTTGACTTTGTTCATACACCATGAAATTACTAATTAACATTTTTTTTCTTGTTTTTATAACAGTATTTATAAAACCCTTAAGAAAATTTCCCTATCTTATTAGTAGGTTTTAAATTCATTTGTTCATCAATCAAATTATTAAACTGACCTTAACTTTGTTTCATGTATAGCAATGATTTAATGTAATTCTATTTTAAAAAAAAAAAATTAAGACTTTTGACTAAGCTTCAAGAGTTGTGGGCTAGGGTTTTGAAAGTTAGATGGTATCCTAACTCCTCCCTTTTGGACCTAACTACAATGAATAGGAATGCTTCTCTAATGTGGGATAGGGTGTCCTAAATTCTTAAAAATAATAATAATAATAATAATAATAATAATAATAATAATAATAATAATAATAATAATAATAATAATAATAATAATAATAATAAAATAATCTGGCAGTTTCTAGCTATATAAATTTTTTTTTTGGACAAACAAAGAAAAAACATGCAATACACATTCAAATATCTTGCTTGTTAGATTTTATTTTGTTACCATCATTCTAATGATTTTTTTTATAATACATTTTTAATGAGATATAGAATTACTTTTTTTTTCTTGGGGGAGAGGGGGTGGAAGGTTCTCTAAGCAAACGGAGGAGGATGGAACAATAGGGATCGGCGTAGGGTGGCATGGGAGATTCCATCCTCCTCCGCTTGCTCAGAGAACATTTTCCCTTTTTTTCTATTCCAACTTATATTGTGTATGCCATTATTAAAACCTCATTTATCTCATCCCTTCCACGCAAGGAAAGTAAGTTTTGCCCTTTATCAATGGGAAAGTTGAAATAGTGTCCATAGAAGAAAGACTCCAAAAATTGTAGCTAGTTTGATCACCAAGTAGCAGTTTTATATAAGAATATGGTGAAGCGTTCTATGTCCAAGAGTATAGCCCCTGAACACAGGGGCCAGTGGGAGCGCACGTGGAAACATCAACATGGTGGGCAGAATGGTCATTTTTCCTAAAACTATGTCTGGGTGCAGCCCCCACACTCCTACACAATCCTTTTTCCTAAAACTATTTTTGGGAAGTTATTTTACGTTCGAGAGCATAGCATGCACAAACACCTCGTAAGTCTATCTTTTGTTTCCCTTAGTGTATCTCTCTCATCTTCCCGATGAAATGACATATATACTCCTATGCCATAGGAAAAGAGATAGACTTAGCCACTTCGACACATCTTCCTATCTATGTAGGCTTGCATATGATTTCCCTTATGCTATTGTACCTTGCATCTCATAAGGTCGTCAACCAAGGCTTCATGTCCATCTTTGGCTAGCCCCACAGGAGAACCAAGAACAAAGGGCTTCCCCACTCCCTCTTTTTCGGCCGACTCTTTGGTCGTAAGCTGTTGACTCTAAAAATGAGTGGTTGTCCTTCTTCAACCCTTACTACCCAACTTGATAGCAAATTTAAAAAGGGGTGGGAGGATGTAGGTGTCCGAGATGGGTGGACAACTTCTAAATAGTTGTTGCAAACCAAAAAACTAGTTTTTGAAATGGTTAGAGACCAGTGGCCTTTTGTTTTGAGGAGTTTCTCTTAGACGGACGAAGTCATTGTTGTTTGGGTTTTACTAAAACTAAACTTCCTTTATTACTAGTTCACCATGTCAAGCGGAAAGGCACCCATTTCTGAGTTTGGATCCTACTTGCCAACTTCAGAATATCAACTCGTGTGGTCAGCTTATGATTTTACTTTTATGTGATGAACTGAAAGAAGAAAGCTATAATAACTCGAGAGTTCAACGAGAAGGGCGAAAACCCTTTTATAATACAAGAAAGGCACATTCTTTTCTTAATTTGTGAATGGATTTAGTGTATGTCTCATTCTTATTCCATAGATCCATACTATATCTTCTCCATTTATTCATCACAATTCCTTTATTTGTTATATATGAAATCAGATTTTCCATGAATCTAAGCAAAGTGATCAGTCGCTCCATAATGAAGATTCAAGGAATCAGGGGAAAAAAGAGCTATCTGTATACATGAAGGAATGAAGGAATCAAAGCCACCTTGAACTATTAGGCTTTTTTTCTCAGACTCAGATCGTCCCTACAGGGGCCCCGAGCCATGGATGTGACTTTCAACCTTGAGGGAGGTGCTAGCATATGCTACACCCCCAACGAAGGACTCAATCCCTTTTTTAAGGGATAAAGAACGTTATCTAGTCATGCGGCACCCATGCTAGCCTGAGGTCAATGAAGGAGCGCACATGGTCGTCAATAGAGGTGTTTATTGTATTTCATAGGGATGGGGGAGTCATTGCTCCCCCCCCCCCCCCCCCCCGGTCTAGGTTCAGGGGTTGCATGACTAGCTAGGAAGCGTTTTTTTCCCTTTTATTATGGAAAAAGAACTTGCCAGCAACGTCCACTTACACCCTCTCATGTGGGGTAGCAAAATGAACACCTCACTCCCCCCCTATGAAAGTCTGAATCTGCGCATTGAAACCACAATTGGTTTGATCACCAGTAGTTTTTTGTATGTTTAAGTTTTGAAGTCGAGTAATTTTGAGGGTTGAGATTATTATGATTTCAGAGATGGTTCTCTAAAAAGTCAGCATGGACCCTAAACCAATATCAAGGCCAATGGGAATATATGTGAAAGCATCAATAAATGTGGAATTTCTACTTTTCATTAGGAATGGGGTGTTCATTTCACTCCCCATGTGTTTGTCCATAGGGCACGCTAGTTTTTTAGGCTCCTTTTTGCCTTTATGGTTTCTCAACTCATAATACTTCTTTTTCTTTCTTCTACCAAAATATAAAATAAAATAAAAAAACTCAAGATACTTGTATATTGGGGGGTCAACCAGTCAGGCTTAGTCAGCTTGACCACTTGGAAGCCTTGTACCGTGAACGTTTGTTTAAATAAACAAGCCTAGTTTTGGGGGGCATGATCACTGTTAGCAAAAATGTGTTTAAAATTTTGTCTTAAACACGTTCTCGTTTTTTACCACTTCCCAAAGATACTTAAAAAAATAGTAAACTTCAAGCATTCCTGTTCTAAACACATTTAAATCACGTTCCTGTTTTTATGGCGTTTTTTAAGACTTGATTTTTGAATATAATGTCTACTTAATTGACCATTTATCTCTCTCTCGAACTCTGATCGACTTGATTCTTTCACCAACTTAAAGCTAACGCAATGGACTATATTTCTCATAATATTACCTTCAATTCAAATTCAATTCACGGACCCCAAAATTGAGCTATAAACTAACATATTTGCTGAAAAATATTTCTAAAATGATGACTCCTAACTCTAACTAAACATATCACTCCAAGAGTGTGTTGACTATGTTGACAATAATGAATAACACCATTACCTAGTCACATTGCTCAATAAGATTTTGGGTATTTGTGATGTATGAATTTAGAATTGGTGTTGGATGATATTCAATGATATGTCTTAAAACTTATAATGGGACATGGGATGTATAGGCATTAATGTTAGATATTGTAGTTGTTTTGAACACTAGATGCAGATATTCATATAATAATTCCTTAATTTATATGAGTATATTACCATTTTTTTAATCTTGTTTGGTTGAAATCTACATACACATTTAAAACCCGTATCGTCCGTTTTTCGATTTTTACCGTTCTCAGTTTTTTTGACTGTTTATTTGATTGTATCATTCAAAAATTTTTACTATTTAAAACTCGTACTATCCGTTTCCCTTTTTTGCCATTCCTGTTTTTGCTAACTATGGGCATGGTACCGTTTATAATCAAGTCGACCGGTGTCAGGCTGTAATCGAGCTTCCTTAAATGGGTTTTAACCGGGCTACGAACTTATTTAAGTCTAAACGGCCTCTAAATGGATTTTAAATGTGCCTATCATAAAATTCTTTTCTCAAGTAGGTTGGAGACACAGAAATATATGACGCAAATTTTTAATACAAAGAGAAATGATATGAAATTATGGTTGTTCTTACAGAAAGAAAAGAAGAGATTATGACCGTTACAACTTACAAAACAAAGTTTAATTATATCAAATCTTACTAGTAGTGGCAAAATAAGAATTTTATGTAGTATTAAAGAGAGTCAAGTTGGGTCAGACTATAACGAGTTGGTTCAAGCTAGACATATAAACATTTTGGTTTGGTTGGATGCCCAATGGATTAGCTACCTGCACTGTCAACGCCTGTTTAACAAGCCCCATATGTTTATTAATTAAGTTGTAAATATGTCGGGCTCAATTGGCCCTACCCCTAGTTGTATAATTTCTACCAAAAAAATGCATCATTTATTTTTGTAAGACAAAGAACCTGACCACTTGTGGGTCTCTACACCATAGGAGGATGCGGGAAAAGACCACCCAGATGCCTCTGCATCCCATTGGTCCGCACGCTGGTGCAGCGGCCGTACAAGCGGACGGGGTTACTCCCATCCGAGAGTAGGAGTAGCCGAGTAGGATATACTGCCACTGCAAGTCTGCAATTAAAGAGTGGAAGACCAGAGTTCACCGATCACCTATTCTGCGATAGACTAGTACGTCTACGTCAGTTGTCTTCTCTCCTTCCCTTCTTCTGCCCTTCTTCTCCTTCTTTTCCCCATTCTTTCTCTACATTTCTATAAAATCACAATTCACATAGCTTTGTTAAGGGTTTCTAATAGAGTTTTTTTTTCTCATTTTGCAGGTTTAGGTTCCCGGATCTTGATATATCAAATCAGAAGTGCTCCATCATGTCGGAGTAAGGGTTTTTTTTTTCTTGGGGAATTAGATCCGACTTTGTCTCTGGCTACTGCTATTCTGATTATTATTTTTAGTTTATTCTTATCCACAGAGAATGAGAGTGGAATTTGTAATATCCTACAATCTCATATATGTGTGAATCATATGGCTAATCAATTGTTAGGAAAATAATTTTGATTTTTCAGTCAAAAAGTGGAGATGGGAAAGAATGCATGGGCTTTTACTCCTTTGAACCTTTGTCATAATCATTTAACAATCTCCCACATTCTAGATTCTTTGATGGGAAAATGGGTTTGAAATTATTTTTATGACTTGTGCAGTAATGGGTTTGTGGAAAGTTTCAGTTGGACTTGTTAGCAAAAAGGTGTTGCTCATTCTTGGGACTAACCACCCGCCTGCATAAAGAAATAAATTCACACCTTTACGCCACCATGTGTTTTTAACATAATGGTAAGCTTTTGGTTTGGCTAAGGTTGCAGGTTCTAGTTATTCGACAAACGCTAAGAGGGACATTGGTAGCATAAAAATACAGCGTCTTCTTATGACTATTGGGACTAGTCGCACAACAGGGCTTATGCTGTTAAATAAGTTAATGTTCTTTGTAATTGATCAGTGAAAGATTTTCACCTAAGTTTACTGAACAGTTGAGATACAATATGGGAATAGGAGATAGAAATAGATTGGAAGGTTTGCCCTTAGCAAAAAATTGTCTGTGTTGGTGCAAGGCCTAGTCTGGGTTTGGATTTAGGAGGAATTTCAGACTTTTGAGATCAAGGAGGTCACTTTGCTCCACCTGTTCAAGTTATTTTCTTGGAATAGATGAGGTTGAGAGGAATGGATAGGATACAAAAATATATAATTAATAGGAGGAAGAAGAAAAAAATAGAAAAGGAAAAAAAAAAATATATATATATATATATCGATTTGGAACTTAGGTGAAGAAAAAGTGGGGAAAGAGAATGAAGATCCCAGATTAGTACAAGCTTAAGAAAAACAATTTCTCTGATCCTCTGTTTAATTTTTGGACCAATTCTTCAGTTACTAATGTTTGAAAAAAAAAAAAAAAAACCACAACTTACCTGAAAGTTGCTGCTAGAAAGGGGTCAAGACTAGTACCAATAAGCTAATCGGTTCCAAACTTGAGATCCAAGACCGTTACCTAATGGGTGGGCCGGTTTCAGTCCTGTTCCAAGCAGTTAAAAAAAAAAAAAAAACCCTAGTTTTCAAAACCACCCTATTCATTTCATGTGGATTTTTTTTTTTTGGTGAGTGTTGTGGTTTTGTTGGACACACCATTTCTTTTTCCCAAATCACAAACTAGTCCGTATTACCTCATGTTTTATGTTCAATCAATATGAATTAGGATAATTTTAAGGGATGTTCTTGAGTTACCATTCCCAAATGGACCTCTAAAATTTAGAGCCGAACCTTTGGTAAAATAGTACATGAGACGAGGCGCTAGTCAAAATTGAAAGACTAATGGCTTGACCATAGCTCTCATGACCTTAAGTCTTAAGAATTATTTAATATATAGGGTTAGGATGTGGATCTGTTCTAGTTCCTAGTTGGTCTATCGGTTCTAAAACTGTTGGGAGACCAATAAGTTAATTGGTAGATCTAGATTCGGACCAATAAGCTATTGGGTGGGTCGGTTCCTGTCCGGTTCCCGGTTCCAGTCCAAAATTAGCACTCTTAGTCAAGGGCTTCAACTTCTCTCCTCAGCCTAGGGGTGAGCAGCTGTCAGGGTTTCTTTCGATTTAACACGGTATACAAGAATTATGTACACAGGCCAATGATAACATAAAGAGATAGAATAAAAAGAAAAATAATAAAATCTGCACCTTCACACTATGGAGAGCATAGAGACCCCACCCCACAAAAAAAAAAAAAAAAAAAAAAAGTTGGGACGCCGCCTTGACAACTATGATTAAATTTTCATATGCCTGTAATCTATTTGCAGCATAATATGATGATTATTGTTTAGAAATTATCTATCACACTAAATAAGCTCATAATCTCTCTCTCTTTTTTTTTTTTTTTTTTTTTTTTTTTTTTTTAAATGTTATTATCTTGGGTATATGATGAGATTAAATATTTAGCTATTATGCAACAACAAAAACTCAGCCTTATCCCAACTAGATGGAGTCAGCTACATTGATCCTTGCCCTCCGATCATCTTTTTCCAACGTCGTACTTGATACAAGGTGGCCTCCTTAACTATGCATATCTTTCCTCACTACTTCTCATAATGTCATTTTAGGTCTACCCTAGCTCTTTTAAATCCTTCATTCTGAATCAAATCACTCCTTTGTACTGGGGCATCCAAAGGCCTTCATTGAACATGGCGATGCCATTTTAAATGACTTTCTCGTAGCTTCAAATGTATCAAAGCTACTCACATACCAGCTCTAATATGATAATTCATTACTTTAACCTTTCTAGTTTTACCACTCATTCATCTCAGCATCCTCAACTCTGCTACGTGAGTTTATCTACATTATGCTTCTTAACTGCCTAAGATTTTGCACCATATATCATAGCCGGTTGTATCACTATCCTATAAAAATCAGCTGTTATATTCTGTTTATTTCAGTTGGGAGACTTCCTTTTGATAAATTTATGTTCTAAATACTATTAGTGTGTTTGTTGAATGGTGTACATGTTTGATTCATATTAAATATATTCCTGTATTTTTGTTCCTGAATTTTTGGATAGAAACATGTACCATATTGTTACCATGCCCTTTTTCTGCATCGATTTTTTAGAAGTATTATTGAAGTCCTAATAGTAATACCCATATGTATCCACACTCTTTTTTGCTGTACCTGTATTTATAAACTATGGTCCGGACTCTCTAGACTCCAGACTTCAGACCCCATAGCAGTCATGGATGAGCAGGAATTCCGACACATTCTGGATCTGTTCCCTATCGTCCGATCCCGAGATTACTGTGTAAGCATCTCTGTTTCCGTGCTTTGCATCTTGTATTTTAATTTTTTTTTCCTTGTTTGAAACATTTTTCCTGCACCTAATCTCTCTTTATTATGCTTCAATTACTAAAAGATATGAAAAATAAATATATATAATAATAAATTACACTCCCCTCCCCTGTATGTTTCAGGTATTACACTCAGACTTCCTGCGAAGTTTGTAATTACAAACGTACCCTGTGGTGTTAACACTGTTAGAAGCAAATGTTAAATGACCTTTTTTCTGCTTTCCCTTTTTTTGTCTAAAACAGCAGTTAAAAAGGAAAAAGGAAAACATGAACGATAGATTACTTTTCACAGATCGAGGGATGGTGAGAGGATGAACTCACTGATGGTAACATCGCCGTCGGGGCTCTGGAGTATTTTGTCCATGCCCTTGGGACCGAGAGATGTACGGAGTATGCGAGCGACAACTTTACCAGCCGAAATGTTGGCCTTCTGTGCATCTAAACCCCTCAATCTGGTAGTCTGCTCTTGCTCCTTTATTATGATAAACGGATGACCGAATTCATCGAAGGCTGACGCCATTTTCTTCTCTAATCAACTACGAGTCTGCAACTACAACCAGGGGGAAAGAGACTAAGAGAGAGAGGAGGATCGAGAAAGAAAGAGGACAAAAGAAAATGAAGACAAAGGAGAAAGAAAACAAATCAGAACTGGAGTAGAGTTTAGAACCTTTAAGAAGAATGGCCAAGTCGCTCTGTTGTTCACGAGCCCTATGGATATAGGATTTTGGATTTTAAATGAAGTTTTTTTAGTACAAATAGGACTTTATTTTCTTTTCCTTATATATGTAAGCACAGATGGATATAGGATTTTGGATTTTAAATGAAGTTGTTTTAGTGTTGATGCCAAGAGCAGTGGATGTGCATCTATTTCCTCTCCTCTAAACTCCTCATTTGTTTCAGGTGTGATTTATCCCTATTCTCCCCTTCCTTCCTTCCATTAATCCTTGTTATTCTTCATCTTCTTTCTTTACTTCTTACCTCCTCGCTTCTTCCTAATCTGTTTTTCTTTGATTTCTCAGTTGAACTCTGTTTGGGCAGTATTTGCAGCCCCTAACTTTGAGACCAACCTCTTCTGGTTCTCATCAGATCAACTCCAGATTTTAGGAGGTGATCTTGGTGCAAGAAACAACCCAACTTGTAAATTCTGGGTTTTTCTACCCTATAGGCCAGGGTTTTAAAACACAGTAATCAGTTAATGGAATCGATTCCAGCCGACTCTGATTCAGATCGGCTCAGAATTGGCCGGAATTGGACCAAGAATCCTAGAACAATAGAATCGGCATTTAATCTTAAAATCCACCGACCATGGTTTTCTCAGAAGCAGGGAAGAAAGTGAATGCTTTACAAATAGAGACAATTGCTTCGCACCTGCCCGTGCTACGGCCGGAAATGGGGGGAAGGCAATAGAGTGCCGGCCATCTCTGCCAAATGGAGACGGAGAAGTAGAAGAGGAATAGAGTCGCCGGCCGCTGTTGGGAACGAAGACGAAGAATAAGGGTTGACGGCAAATAGGTCATCTCCATTGGATCAAGGGTATTTTGGGGTTTAAAACAAATTTGTAAAACACTTAATGGTTCCTCACTCATGGTCAGGGTACAGTTGATAGAATCTAGAACTTAGGAGGGAGGGGAGTGTAATTTCAAACTTCATACGGGAGGGTTCTGTAATACTTGAAACATACAGGGGAGAGGAGTGTAATTTCCTCTAATAATAATAATAATAAAATGAGAATAGTTACTTGAAGATATGGGGATATAGTTGTTTTCTTTCTGCCCTCTTTCTCTACTTTTCTGAAGATTATTTAGCATTTTTATTTTTTTTCCAACTTAATCATTCATGCATTGTATGCCCTGAACAAGTAAAAACTTTCTCTCTTTTCCATTGTTATTTTCTACTCATTCCTTTAATGGGCATTCTCTATAAGTCGTGGAGATGACACAATCAATGGTTTCATGCATCTTGACTCCATAATCTTAACTGGGTTTCTGTAATTTGTGTGTGTGTGTGTGGGTAAGTTGGTGAATATTTATACTTTCAATCTGTATTATTACTGGACTGAAAGAGTAGACTGAACATGTGAGTTACACCAGGGCATGCATTTGGATTTTAATTCATATAGTGACTAATTGTTTTTTTTTTCCTGGTTTTCCTTTTTTTGGTTGTGAGTTTCTGATCCATGCATTCATCATAAATCTCGTTATATGATGAGCTATGCTTATGCATCACTTGGATCCTTTTCAGTGTCAAATATTAGTATTCTCATATTTATGGAACTCTTATATGAGAACAATCAAGTGGAAGTACTTGGAGATGAAGAGAAAATCCATTTCAGTGTGAAATAGCTTCCTTTAATGAAGGTTCAGGAGGGAAGACATAGTTTAGCACAGAACTAATTTACTGTTTATTTTTTTTGGGTAAGGGTTTCTACTGTTACATGACAGGACAATGAGGCTGAAATTGGTCCCTTTCTCACATGTCAAGTTTCAGCACAAACAGAGTTTTTCAAATGGAAAAATAAGTGGAGAGGGGCATGGACTATCGAGAGGGTGCATGGATGTATGTGAAAGGGTATATGATTCAATTTGAGACTGAAGTTTGGCATTTGGCCATTCTAGATCATTCCTAAATATTTAATGGTCAGAATTCCCACATCACTATCCCGCGTGGGCATGTGGAATACGCAGACCAGGTATGTTTATATGGTCTGCTGGAGCAGGAAATTTTTCTTCTTTATAAAATTATGGGCTAAATGATTTATATTCGTCAGAACCTGGATATAGATCCGGCTTCCCGTTGACATCCAGTGGGGAAAGATAACAAATTCCATTATCGCCATTGAAGTCCAACTCCTGGAGGATGGATTTACTGAAAATGCATTGATTTAAAGCATTTTCTTGTTGACAAAGCTGTTTGGTTTATATGTTCATGAAATCTAATAGGGCAAAGGGATTTTATTTGTAAAGCCAGTTCTTTCCCTATAGTCATAGAAATCTGTCTTCATTACTTCTTTTGAGTATCTTTTCCTCTTTAGTCCCAAAATTGACAAATGAACTGGTGGATTTCGTTGTGAAAAGTGGGGTGTTTGGGGGTCACTTGTGCTGGCTGGGTTTTGCCCTTACGTGCTTTTTGTAAATTTACTCCGTTGCTTCTTTTAAGTTTTAATTTTGGTTGTGATAAGCTTGTTTATGCCATCCAAATAGATAATTTATCTTTTGGTATTATGGTTTAGAGTCCAGCACTAGTAATTATAATATAAAGTCTTAAGGTACGAAGTGGTAGGCATATATGGTACCCACATTTGACCTTTTCTAATTTACAGGACTGGACTCCCTAACTATTATCTTTCCAGAGTGGTAATTATGATCCTAGTAACTCAAATGTTTTCCATCTGAACTGTAATGTCATATTTTCAGTTGTTCTTTATCTTTCTACACTGGATTCCTTTTTTTGAAACTGCTACTGAACTAATTCCATCCTCCTTACACCCAAGCTTTGGACCACCGGTACAAAGGTAAAAGCTGATTGTCAGTGTCTTTTATTTAGAATTATATTTAGCCTGAAGTTCTCAGGCCTTAGTTATGGTGTCAACTTGCAGAGAAGTCATTTTGGACACTGTTGCAAGCTGCTTTATGTAGAAATATGTTTGACTAAGTGAAAGTTTAACCATAGGAAAGGGCAGCGCAAATAATTTTCAACTTGTTTGGTATTTGATGCCTTTGTTCAAAATGGTATCTATTGCATTGATTTGAATTTTGTGGTGTACAGGGGTTGAAGTAATTACTTCATCTCTCTAGAAACCAGGGGATTGTTGGTCTTTTGGAGCCTGTACTGATACTAAAGGTAGTGTTGTTATATTGATTCACACACTGAAAGTTAAGCTGAATAGCTTGTCTAGGAAGCTTATGAGAGATATGGAGAGGTCCAATTTGAAGCGGAATAAGTTCAAATGGTTTTGGGAGCTGTCGTTTATGATGTTGATCTTTTCCATGTGGTGGAGCAAGTCCCACCTGCATGCAATGCTTCTTTTTCTTGATAGAGTTGAATTAAAGTTCTCTATACCCATGCAGCTATTGAGCTATTGAGCTATTTATATTTAAGAGACTTAGTTATAGATTTGTGTTGATTGTGCAAAAGTTATCAGAATGCTGAATCTTTTGTTCCTTCTCATGTTGATTTGGTACTCATCTTATTTTACATCCTAGGCTGATTCAGAGTTACCAAGACAGCATTCAGCAATGGATGAGGTGGAATTACTGAAGCTCTTCCCATTTTCAGTTACTGTCACATTCTTTGAATTCCAACTTTAACACAACCAGCAATTTTGTTACCACAGGTAACAGAATGGCAAAGTGCTTGGAGTGAGGAGGGTGAAAAAGGAACTGAAATTCAGGGAATTGACACAGAAGGTATGCAATTAGAGTTTATGCATCAATTATGAGAAGCATTGTAATTTGTTCTCTAGTTGTTTCTTTTGATAGTTATGTAATGGAATTTATGTTTAACAACTATTTGCTTTAGTTCGAGGATGAGGTGGAAGGAATGATTGCAAAAACAAAAGATAAAGCACTCAACAATTTTAGAATGGTTTGGTCCAATCCCAGGACCTATGTCCTCTACTGAAGGCACTTCCATCCTTAGATTTCCACTAAACCAATTGGCTTACCGGTACCAATCAAACCTCACTACAGTTAATCACACCTGTGGAGAACAACCCTCTCCTACAGGAGCTTACACAATCGTGAGAGTGAAGAACAAAAATTACAAAGCCACTTGTAGGTTAGATATACAAATAAAATTTCCAAGTTCTCTCTCAACCTATAAACCCAATCAATAAATGTTTTCCAATTAATTCCTTGTAGATTGATAGGTTGAAATGTCTCACAATTCCCTTTTATATGAGCCACGAACCCCACTAAAGAAAAACTAGCCGTTTATGTCTGTTTGGGGTTTTAGCAGGCTTGGCCGGATGTGTGGATGCAGGGTCTGGACGTCCCTTTAGTCCAACTAGTCGTTGGACTCCACTGGTTCAAGTTATGACTGTTGGGGGACACTGGTCCGAACTTCCGGTTGCAAGATCTGAACATCCCTTGAACAGGGACTGAAGACATGCCAAAAAGGCATGGTTTCAGTGTGGACGTCCCTTTCCTTGTGATGCAGTTGCACGATGGAGTTAGGAAAAAAAATCTTTTGATTTGATTTTCTTTTGTTTTAGAAACAATTTCTTTTTAAATTAGCTAGTTTCTAATTTTAGAATAGTTTCCATTTTCTAGTAGTTTCCATTAATTGTTTGATTTTTCCTTTATATTAGTCATGTAATAGAGAATAACTCAGTTTTGAGATTTGAAGTTTTAGTTTTTGAAGAATTAATCTTGGTTGAGAAATTTGGGTGAGAACCATGACTGTCGTGGATGCCATTCCCCTTCTTGTCTATCTCTGAAATCTTCTCTTCTTTTCTTCTCTGATTTTTTCCTTCCCTCTTTTCTTCCCTACTTCTTGTTGCTGCCGATGTGTTATACTGTTTCTAGCGACTCCTGCGACTTACAGATCTGAACCGAGTGATACCTGCAACCGAATCTGAACTGATCTCTGCGGCCCTTACCAGTTCTTCGTGAAATCTGGAGCGAAGGTTCTATGCTTAAGGTCGATTTCTCCCTCTGATTCTCAGCTCGAAATACACACTGGATTGTACGATCAAACTCAGGAATTGTTTAGGATCAGGTATTGGTAACTTCATTTGATGGTTTGAGGGCTGTTTCACTGGATTTTCACCGGTGTTTCGCAGGGTGATGAGCCGTAATTTCAAGGCCCTACTCCTCCGTTTGATCCAGTCTCCTATTTGGGGATTTCGTGGTCGAAGCTGTAATCCCTTACCTTCGCTGGTTCCGTTAGATACTTAGATCACAAGGAAGGAGATGACGTTTCTTTTTATGGCTTAAGTAACCTAATCACTGATATTTACAACTAAGCCCTTATTTAAATTGTGTTATTATTCTCCTTTCCCTTTGGTAAATACCAGAATACCTCCCTCTTTTATTTTTCTATTCCAGTTTGACCCCAGTATCTCTTTTCTTCACTTTCAAGTGCTTCAATTGTCACTGAAATTACAAGAATGGCCCTCAACCTTTAAATTGAGATATTTTATCATTCTTGTGGGCCTAAGCGATCCGATTCCGACTTTTTGGAACCCGGATCCGCATCACCTTGTACAGACATCCCTCCTTGGGGACTTTGAATCATGCCAAAAGGGCTTGCTTCTGGAGCGGGTGTCCCTTAGACAGTCCATATGTCCCCTAGGCCATTCAGACATCCAGTTGGCAGAATTTTCCACAAACACCAATTTCAGACTGGATGTCCCTCCAGCTTAGCCAGACATCCTCGAGCTTAGCTGGAAATCCACGCTTGTGCTGTAAGTCCCATTATGACTTGGTCAACTCCCCAACTTTGCTGATTGAGCACATTAACAATTAGGGTGACATATTTCACCAATTATATGGGCTTATGGGCTGTTAGAGACCTTACAGGATAATACAGTGAAATTTTACAAGAAAACAAAATCAGGATTCCCATAACCATCATGACAATGTTTAGATCATCACCAAAACATATGGCAAAATACAAAATGTTTACACTTGGTTGTCTGCATATAAATTCAGAAAACAAAGTGGCCAGTGGGGGGAGAGAGAGAGAGAGAGAGAGAGAGAGAGCAGTTGAGAATGAGGAAGTTATCATGGATGAGAAATTGTTTGATGACAATGAAGCCTTGGGCAGTGACAAAAAATCCACTAAAGCCTATCGTGTGACTTTACAGTCCCTCTATGATTTGGAGTCTTTTCTTCAGACATTGAGCTTCAAGATGTTTTGCCTGCCTATTAGGATGAAGTACCTTCAGGATCTGTTGAATAGTTTTCAAGCTGCGGGCTCAATATGAACCTGTTGAAGTGCACCTTATAGTAACCTTGAGAAAAATTACAGTTTTATTCTCTAGAACCATAGCATTGAGATTTAACAATCAATAACATGAAGGATCTTCTAAGATACTAGTTTTTTTAATGAATAAAATTGTGAGGCTGAGGTATCCTTTTTTTTTCTTTTTAACTTGAGATCAGAATCACTTAAAGTCAGAGCTCAGAAGCCCATATTGTTTTGGCATTCTTCCTTTTCAACAAGTCTCATGGTTAAAATGTAACATCTAATGCAAGGGCACTCCCATTCAATGGAGAATTAAAGTAATGTTATCATGAACAACATATAAATCATAGTTGCTGGGATTGGTCCACTAGATCATTCTCAACTGGTCCTTTCCCTGTTTTTTGTTAAGGTCTGATACTATTTTATGTAGGTTTTATAGCGCACATACGGACGAAAATATTGTTTTCCCCTTCCTGTTGTAGAATGTTGTTTTGGGGGGTTCTTTCTTTGAATATTATGTTCCAAATAACAGCTACATGTTTTTCTATTTTAAATAGAATCAATAATAGTATTATGGCTGTTTAAGAAAACCCCATAAAAAAAAAATAAAAAATTTAAATATTTAAAGAAAGACCTAATTGTAAACTCACCCAAATGACTTTAGTTCTAGTATTTATACTGTCGTTTTATCATCATCTCTAGTTGTCATGTAGATTAAATTTATAAAGATTGTGTGTCTTTCTTTTCTATCTGGCAGATCCATTCTGGGAGAAATTAAAATTAGCAGCAGAGAGGAAGGTATGTTATTTGGGTATTATTGTGTTACCAACTTTGAAGCTTCAATTGTGTGCCCATTCCATGATAATGTTTCTCAGTGTTACATATTCCTTTATGTTAGTATCTGTTTAATTATCAGTGAGTAACGCTGCTCTGTAGAACTTTATAGATTTTTATTATGCTCTTGATACACTGGATTATGTCACACTTGGACACACTACCTTTCCTAGATTACTTCATGAATGCTATAAGCAATTTTCACACTAGTGTTTGATACTACATAAATACTTCCAAATTTTCTATTCTTCCTAGATTATTATTATTATTATTTTTGGGCGGGGAGGGGGGGGGGTGGTGGTGGTGGTGTGCAAGGATTCCAAATCTTTTGTTTCCTTAGTTTTCTTTTCCTCCCCATTCTCTTAAATTTTGTCTGTTCTCCAGCTACACAGTAATATAAATGGACCAGATTAGTTGTTTGTTGTTCAAATTCTAATTGGTTTCATCTTCTTGTCTTCGGGAACTGTGGTTTTTTTCTTTGTGAGCTTTAAACTTATTTTCTATTCCTATTAATAAAATGTTTTATATATAAAAAATAAGAACCTTCTTTATATTGGCATGATTTCAATAGGTGATATGGCTTTGATCATATTGGTTTTCATCCAATGAGTTTGATGCAAGTGCGTCCCATAAAGCCAGTATCAATGTTCCACTTCCTATTGGAGTTCCAATTATGTGCTTCCTCAGAAGAGAGATGGTATGCGATCAACTCATCTTTTAAAAATAATAAATTAATGATTCATGACAACTAGAACCAAAGAAGATAGCATGACGAAAGTCAATCATGTGATTGATGAATCTTCCCAATCAAGATGTGATTGATATTCAATTAGTAAAGATTCCCAATCGAGACTTAAACCATTCAAATTAGTTAATTATCTTATTTACATGAGCCTGCACAAACAAGCACTCAGGCAGAATTGGAAATAGGCCCACCCTTGAAAACGAACTGTTCGGAAGAACAGGTATAAGAAAGCCAATCAACAAGAGCTCGTATAGAGCCCGACCTCGGTCACCTCGCTTAGTAAGGAGGTGCAAAAATAATGGTGGGTGATCCTTCTGGCTTGAAAGAAGGTAAACAGGGAGAAATTCCACATGGATGAGAAGAATGAAAGAGGAAAAAAAAAAAAAAAAAAGAGGGGGGGGGGGGATTGGGGGGAAGGAGAGCTTCACATGCTCAATTCCTTTGTTTTTTTATAATCTCAACCAAGCATTTTCTTAGAGTTATCCACTGTTCCTTTTCTCTCAATGCTGCACTGAGGGCTTTGGGTATATGGGACGGCTTTCTCTTGTTTTTGAATGAAGAGTGGAGCCCCGACTATGTAGAGAAAAGCACTATTATGGAAATAATTAAGCCAAGTGGGCTCTAATCTTGCAGGGTCCAAACAAATCAGATGTTTATGTCGTTTTTTTTTTCTGTAATGAGAAACAATGGAGGTTGATCCCTTCATGTTATTTTTAATAAATTCCATTCCCGGGTTTGTCTATTACACCTTTGTGTTTGGATTCAAAGCTTGTCTTCAATTTTATTTTCACCACTTGCATTTGCTTAATCTTTTATGTACTTAAAAAATACTATTACATCCTTTCTTTTGTAATTTAAACATAATGGTCTTAATCTCATGCTATATACACAACGGTCTTGTTCTGTTGATGTTATTGCTCTTTTTCTTTTCGCCACTTTCTGCAAATATTCACAGCAGTTGTAATTTATTTTGTATGAAGAATGACTTCTCTATATTTCACTGTTTTCTTTTAAGGTGACTTCTAGATATACAGTATGAATGTTCAATATGAACTCCCTTCTTTATTTGTCCATTTTCTATTTGACCAGATTGTTGATACATTTCATTTTAATGATAATTTGGATCTAGAATAATTGAATGGCTTCACTAGAAAAGATAATGGAAATTATTTGCTGTTGTGGTAGTGGGGGATGTAGAACTAGCTCTTTGTTTCTATTTTTGTAGGTTGGTGCAGCAGAAGCTGAGAAATTCTGCAAGGCTTTCCAAGTGGTTCACAAGAAACTTGTATGCATACTTTTCTGCACATCTGATGAATATTTATTATATTTTCTTGTCCTTTACTTGTATTTTTATTTTGTGTACTTAATAAATGAAGTCTTTTCCGAATTTTATGTGATTTCAGGTGTATGAAGAACTAAGTCTAGATGCGGCACGGAACTTTATATCCGATGACAGGTTCAATGAAAAAATAATGCAGAATATTAGAATACACTCTAAATAGATGGTCCATGGGATATTATTCTGGTTATACCATGTCAAAAAGTTGAAAAGAAAATAATAATGAATGATGATATTGGTTTGTGGGATATTACTCAGTTGCTGATTGATGTTGATCCTGTTCCAAGGTCATTGTGCAATGGCAGGTTAGAAGCTGTGTTTTGATCTAGGGACTTCACTCGGTTACCTGAAGTTGGTGGTTTTTTCACCTGGAAACCAATGAATTCTTTCAAGTATAATTGATGCATTTAGTATGTGATCTTCTTCACAAGCATTCCTACAGAACATATTGTTGGATGTTGGAAAGCATGCTGTCTTCATGGCCATGATCCTTCTTTAAGCCCTTGATATGTTGATTTCTGTAATTTGTTAGCTAATTTTTAAGATTAGTCTGCCTAAAATTCAATCTGGATTAACTCAATAAAAGGTGTTCATCAAGCCCTCATGGCCAATGCAGAGTTGGGGAAGCTGATTCATCCCTAACTCTGCATAATTCCTATTAATTAATGATCCATCTTACTACAATGATGTGGTAATTTCTATAGAAAGGCTTCTATACCTTGGAAGGGCATATGAAGCTTCCAAATGATTTTCCGTGTTCCCACCGCAGCTCTACTTGGGGTTCTATTATTTTCCCTTCTATTTGGTGGGAAAAAAAGAGAGCAACCCAGTGCAAGAGACTCCTGTAACTGCAGGGTATGGGAGGGGCAAATGTTTGCACGCAGCTTTACCCCTTACTTTGCAAGAGGCTGTTTCCAAGTTAAAAACCTGTGACCAACATGTTGCAATAGTGCAACTTGTTGCAACGAGAATATTAATAGTTTGCTTTAAATAAGTTCCCCTCTGCAATTGGGGCCTAAGGCTGGTCGAACAGAATGATTGAGCTGGGTCTGATGATTAGACAACCACATATGGATGAGCTTAGGTACATGTCAGGCCTGGAGGGCTAATCAGATCCTTCGGTGCTTATCTATACCCAGTTCCAAAAACTGTAATTCTTAACTTCTTATTTCTCATTGTAATATTTCCTTTCTTGCAATCAGCATAGTATCATCGTGTGCATCAAGATAAGTCAATATAAACAATTTTTTGAAGAAATGGTTGTCAGTTAAAGAACTAAAGTGTTCTTTCCAGAAAGTGTTCTTTCAGAGCCTTAAAATGTGATCTGCATAGATTCTGGTGTCTAGAGAGGCATTCTTCAATGACTTATTTTGAATTCAAAGTGTAAACTTTGTTATCTTATTTATTTATTTCTTTTAGAGTTAAAAACCAACCTATGCTTCTTGGTATGGAAGCTGGATTTGCAGACTCTGACCAGGGTATTATGACACACCTGTTTGAATGATAGACCAGTATAGCAGGAGAACCTCAGATAGGCAAAACAGTCCTCATCTCCTTGTGCATTGTTCTAAGTACTAATGTAACCTGTTCAATCTGATCCTCACTTGAACATGCTGAAAGGAGAACTTTCGCAGTTCCTCCATCAGGATAACAACCAGTATCAATCATTTCTTCAAAGATTTCCATGCATCTTACATATAGTTTCTTTCTAGAGTAGGCTCCAAGCCTAGAAGTCCATGTGACAACATCAGGTTTTATGTTTTTTGAGGGAAGTGATTGGAACAATTCTTCCATTCTCTCTAAAAATCCTGCCCGACCATAGATATTGATCAAGATGTTGTATGTGCTGATATCGGCTTCGTACGGTCCCTTATCCATTACACTTAAAACTTCTTCCATTTTGTCAAGTTGTCCCATCCTTCCGTAAGTGTTGAGCATACTGTTCAAGACGAAGGTATCTGGTTCGAGGCCAGATTTATGCATCTGGTTCACAATTTCCTCACATTTTGAGACGTTTCCCGTTTTCGAGTAAGCTGACAAGAGTAGCATGTGAGATTTCATGGTTGGAGTCATCCCCAGTTGTTTTAGTTCTTCAAATACAGCCTGTGCATCTAGAACAGGAACAGAATAGGAAACAGAGTGTAAGAGAACAGATCAAGGAGTTCTGGATATGATATTTGGTAATGGTATCTCCATTTCTAAGTCATTTAAATAAGAAAGAAATTTCTAGGAAATGAGAAATGTGGATCATGAATTTAATGGTAGTTACTGGATAATATAGTTTCTATGGTGGCATTTCAAGGACCAATGTCACAAACTTGATCACAAGTTAGCAATCTATTACTTTATTGAGATATTCATGTAACAAATAACTAGTTATCAAGCAACCAAAATTACCCTCATGTAGACCAGCTCTCCCATATGCATCTACCATAATGTTATATGAAGCTCTATCTGGTTCACAACCCATATGCTGCATAAGCGAGAATACCTCGGCAGCCCCAAATGGATAACCTGCACGGCTGTTTGATCGACAAGATTAAGACTTGGGAGCATTACTGGAAATGTCATTTAGCATGATTGTTCAACAGTGAGAGAACGTCACAAGAGAATTGGTATTAACTTGTAGGCCTCCATTAGAGCATTATAAGCATACACATCAGGCTCATGCCCAGCTTCTTGCAACTCCTCAAATGCTTCTTCAGCTTTCTCACAAAGCCCTTCCCTTGCAAATGCATTTATGAGTGCAGTGTATGTGCAGATATTAGGCTTGCATTTTTGACTTCTCATTTCATGGAACAGCTTTTGGGCCATAAAAGATTTACCTGCCTGAAAAAATAGAGATGGTACCTTAAATTCTATCAAGGAGATCTGGTAGGAACAAGAACAAAGAAAAGAAAATGGGCCACCTTTCCATATAAGTTGATCAACATTGTATATGTATCTGTAGATGGCTGACACTGATCTTTCTTCATCCTCTCAAAAATCTCCACAGCCTTTGGAGTATTCCTTCCCTTCACCAACCCATCAATATAAGCATTGTACACAACTGCACCTGTGAAAACCAAGGATCTTTCTTGATTAACTCATGAATTTTCACTAGTTACATTGGAAGTTCACATATTACCAATAAAACATAATAGACTCGTAAATAAGGGCATAATACTAGGCATTTGGCTATCAAATATCATCATATTATCATCCTAAAATGATACCATTAATATTAAAACAGAGATTGATGATTTGAACAAGGATATTAAACATGTACCACACCAGCAAGCCAAAAGGGCTCAACATGTCTGTTGAAAAGACTGAAAATTCAAGATTGTGATCAGATTACAAAAGAAAGAAAACTCAATTAAAAAAAAAAATATATATATATATATATATATATATGATTTCAGAAGAGAATATAAGACCAGTAACATACTTGAAGGAAGGCCATATTTTCTCATCTCAGAAAAGACTGCCTCTGCTTTCTCCAGCAACCCAGATGTGCAGTAAGTCCATATCAGAAGAGCATAAGTATCTTCTGTCGGAACACATCGAGCTTCCAGAAGTCTTAAATAAGCAGATTCTGCTTTCTTATACAGAGATTTCTGTCCATAAGCATCTATGAGTAAATTGTAACAGATGACATCAGGTTGGAAGGAACTCCTCTGAAGTATCCACTCGCACACCTAAAAAATTGTTTAAGATCTTACAGTTAACTGTATATAACATAAGATCTTACAGTTACAGGGAAAAAAATATATGCAGTTCTTAGAAGAAGTCATAACCTTTATATTCAAACTTTTTAGGATGTTAAAAAGCTTCAAGCTTTTACAGATCAAAGCAATTCCCAGCAAATAAAACTAACTAGAAGATTACACTCAAGCGTAGGTTTTAATGCCACTAGAAATAAGCAAGAAGAAGATAATACAAGTTCAGAAATGCTTCTCACCAACACAATCGAATTCCAGTGTTTATTGAGGCGAAGTTGAACAGAAACATTAATGAGGTCATCCCATGTGGTGTGTGTAGGAGGAAGATTACTGAGATAACTCCAGATTTCAGTGTCATCAATTTCCTTCTGTACTAAGTCCAAAATCTGTTGACCTGTGGGACTCATCACAGGGAAGACACCATCAACAAACCCAGAACCATACTTCCATCCCCTTCCCCTTAGAGCACCACCCTTTTTCCTAGACAGCTTTTTGGGATTGAAGCTTCTCCATGCACCGCGCTTGTCAAGAAAAAGGCTTTCACGGTCGCGATGTTTCTCAGCATTCCCACTCTTTGAACTCTTGGCAGTCCACCTAAAATCATTATTACATGCAGAAGGAACAAGCACACTTCTTGCTTCTATGAATGGATGAATATATGCACACTCTGCCATCAACCTACAACAATCAATGGAATTAATAGCAAATAGGAGAACCTTTCCGGCTAATTTCTGAACAACAGATTGACTTTTCAAACATAATTTGTTCACCACCTTCCACTTCTTATACAAAAATGCATCCACAGTTAAGAAATAAGGACTTGCAGATCACCTTCAATTTCATATTACATTACTAATTAACTATGACAAGTTTAATTAGGGGGGAGAGGTTGGATAATATTCAAAAATACACTGAACCATGAAACTGAAAATAGATAAGAATGTAGCTCTTAAATCATAAACCCCTTTCCCAAGCCCTTACAGTAATCAATACAAAAACTTCATAGAAAGGGAATCTCAAATGCTGCTCTAATATGTCTACTTATCTTGAACTATAAAGAAAACCCATTTCCTAAAACAAGATAGGAATGCTCTTACGAAGAACAATGTAATAAAATTGCAAGGGTTGTATTTCAGCCAACAAAAAACAGAACTTGCAAGGGAAGATAAGAGAATAAGAAGATAATAAATTACAAAACAGGAAGTGGAGAGGAGTGGAAGAAAAGCCTTACATGGATTATACAGAGGATGAAATCCTCTTACTCTTTTGAAATCCTAACTGGGTATCTGGAGAATTTTCATTAGAAGCGAACAACAAAGTGCAACTGAACAAGAGTAGCGCAGAGGAATTATCCATAGACCATACAAGCTTAGTTTGGGCCTTATCTTTCAAGATAACAAAGCGGGTAACTGAACCAGAGAACTTCAAAAAATCTAGACATGTCAGGACAAATGAGCAAAATAACTTCTCTCTCTCTCTCTCTCTCTCTCTCTCTCTCTCTCTCTCTCTCTCTCTCTCTCTCTACCAACAACTCGGCCAGATTGAGATTGTTTCTGAGACCCACCAATGCGTCAATCCTAATCTGACGTTCTATAAACCAAATCATACGCAATTGACGTTAGTGGGAGTCCTACTCCTGAAGGAAGGAAAATTTTCTTGTATCACCCCTCATGTGTTAACCAAATCTTTTGGGATAAATTCTCATCTCCAATTTCGAGCTGGCTTATAAAGGTGAAAACGTATTTTTTACTTTTTTCTAAATTTTAAGTTGACACCACTATCGAAACCAGATATGGTAGACATTTCACAAAAAAATTGGAGATACAAGACATTCGTGAAAGTTACAGGGTGGTACAAAATAATTTTCCAAAAAAAAATAAAATCCACCGAAAGTATTATGGATGTATGGGGAGAGAGAGGATTCCTGCCTAGAAGCGTGGCCTATGTGCTAGTTTGGGGGTCAATCATAGGACTTGTAAAAGCATCAATAGGGGTGAGATTTTTTGTATTAATAAGAGTGAAAAAGCCATTGTGCCTTTCATTCTATTTTGGTGTAAGTGCCACACTGTCAGAATGACATATATTGCAAGCTCCAGATAGATGACCCTAGGATCCTCTTAGCATTACTCGAAAGAAAAATATTTCCATCAACCCTTCTTCTATCTCCCTTTCAATCACAATTTTTTTTTCCTCAATGGAATGGTGATTTGACAAATTGACTATTAGATAGACTTGGACCATCCTCATAAGGCATCTACCAAGTTCTAACTTCCAATAGCTTTAGTTGATTTTTTTTTCTCTGATGGAAGAGTTCATATTTTGTTTACTTCTTACTTCAAATGTTGATGATAACATACAAGTGTATTGAATTGGTCTAATCAGATGTGAACATATACATCAAATTTGGGGGCCATTGGAGCTACAATGTGGCAGCAATCATAAATGAGATAGATGGAATAAGGGACTTATTATTATTATTATTATTATTATTATTATTATTATTTGATAGAAGTGCAGACGACTTGTCCCTTATATATCAAGGTAGGCTACATTTTGGCATTTCATGCTTGTGTTGTAACTCTAGTTGACTAGTAGCTGGATTCCCACCCCCCCCCCCCCCCCAAAAAAAAAAATGCTAACTTACCCCTTCAATAATTCTGATATTGACAAAATTTTGTGAACCAATGGTGAAATGGCATTTTTGTAAACATTAGCCCAACAATAATTGATTGGGAGAAAACAACATTCCATGTACAAGGAGATGATTAGTCAACACCTATCTTATCAATATTATTTTCTTAATCCAATGGTGATCATATATAATTCTCCCTCTAGAATTGCAAGTTTTAATTCACTTTGCCAGTGACCGGAAAATTTTTTAAGCTTCAAATGTCGGCTAAGAGCAAAGTTCTGATCATCGGCGGGACAGGCCAGATTGGGAAATACATAGTAGATGCAAGTGCCAAGGCAGGGCATCCCACCATAGCTATGGTTAGAGAGAGTGCAGCTTCAGACCCAGTTAAGGCACAACTCATTGAGAGCTTCAAGAACTCTGGGATCACCATTGTCTATGTATGTATATATGATTGAGTTTAGGAAACAAAGATCTTCATCAACTCTCATAACTCACAAATTCATAAAACGTTTGCTAATTGATGCAGGGAGATATTTATGATCATAAGACTTTGGTTCAGACAATTAAGCAAGTTGATGTTGTGATCTCTGCTATGGGCCCAAGAAATCTCTTAGATCAGATGAACATCATCTCTGCTATCAAAGAAGCTGGGAATGTCAAGGTAACACACCTTTTCTAAGCTTAGACTATAATCCTAGATCTGAACTAACCACATGATCCACATATGATGTTATTGGGAATGGTTTTCCGGAAGAGGTTGGGAAAGACACCAGTTTTCTTGGAGTTAGCGGCTCAATCAATGAGGGGCTAGGATGCGAAGAGCAAAGGGGACTTTTCCAAGGGGGGAGGAGAAAGGCAGACACAATGTTGGGCACAACGCTAGCATACCCAACCTTTTACCATATATATTTCAAAGATTTATTGTGGGACAACAAAATTATTTTTGTTGCGGGGTTATGATGTCTTGTATTTTATCGCTTGCATTAGTAGGTGTTTCGGTGAATTACTTGCATAGGCTTTCAGTATATATTTTTAGCAAGGGTTTCTTCTATCTAAGCATTCTAATAGAAGTGTGAGTATGAGTTGTTATAGCCCTATTCTCCATTGATAGTGAAACAAATCTCACATCACTGTGGATGTAGACAATCTTATCGAACCACGTAAATTTTCGTGTACAATTGTGTGATTATTGTTTACGATCTCCATTCGCTTTCTACGTCGTTTTAGGTTTTGTATTCTACTGTTTCTCTTATCCAAGAGAAAAATACAATTTAAGCATTGATCAAACTAATACTGATGAAAATGGATGATTATCTCCAGAGATTCTTACCTTCAGAATTTGGAGGTGAAGTCAATAATGTCCATTCAATTGAACCAGCAGCTAGCCATTTTGGGAACAAAGCTAAGATCCGTAAAGCTATTGAAACTGAAGGGATTCCATATACTCTTGTCTTCTGCAACTGCTTTGCTAGTTATTACCTGCATAGTTTTGCACAGTTAGGTGCAACAACTCCTCCAAGAGACAAAGTAGTGATCTATGGAGATGGAAATGCTAAGGGTAACATCAATAACACAGCATCTTTAACACCAATCTCTTTGTTATTGATACCAGTACATCACCTGGTTGTAATTTCATTACATCCTATCCTAGAATTGGGAACTTAGGTCCAGTTTTCTTAGTTTTTTATTTTTTATTTTTTTTGTTTATTTTTTTCCAGCAATTTTTGTTGAGGAAGGGGACATAGGAACATACACCATTAAAGCTATAGATGACCCAAGAACATTGAACAAGAAGCTCTACATGAGACCTCCTGCTAACATCTGCTCTTTAAATGAGATCGTGTCATCGTGGGAGAAGAGGATTGGCAAGTCTCTTGAAAAGAACTATCTTCCTGAAGAGGAACAACTCAAGAAAATCCAAGGTCAGTGACAAGATCCTTAAATAGTTTGTGATTGCTAGGCTTCTGATATTGATCTGTTTTTTGTCATTCATTTGTTGCAGAGTCTCCATATCCATCAAATATTCTTTTGTCCCTCTTCCATGCAATTCTAGTGAAGGGAATGCAAACAAATTTTGAGATTGATCCATCAAATGGTGTGGAGGCTTCTGAGCTTTACCCAGAAGTGAAATACATAACTGTTGATGAATTCCTTGATCGGCTTGTTTAAAGAGTTTTGTACACATCTGTAAAACAAACCAAGAAAGCTTTGGTCTCTTTTAGACTTGGGTTTTGATCAAGAAGACTAATGTTTGCCTCAACTTCAACGGAAAAATAAAGAGAACATATTATAAATGGAGAGAGCTCCTCAAGTGTATAAAGGCACTAAGGACCTGAAAATAAACCAATGTGCGACTATATCTTTATGACTCCCAACATCTAAACAGACACCCCTCTTTTTATTTATCCTTTATTCATGGCGAGCATTCTTATAAATTTAATACAAAATGGCCAATCCAAAGTGGCTGAAATAGGAATCAGATCCAGCTGATTCGAATCTGATTCCTCAAATCATGCATCCAAATTTTAACCGAAATCATTTAGTTCAGTCCCAGGGGAATAGTTGAAAAGTCACCAACCACGATAACACCGAGATCAAAAGAGGATAATATACATGGCCAGCTGAAAGAATAAAGAAGATAGGTGAAGTTGATTTACACAGAATCAGTAAAATGTGTTTAATGACATTGCCTTGCTGATTTTATAAAAGGTTAACAAATACCAACGTTGATATTAAATAGTACATGCTATTCACATAGTTTACACTGGTAGGACTGGAAGTAGCAAACCCAATTCAGGTACCCATTTCCACCTCCAGAAAAAAATATACTGGAGTTGCTTGGACATGATGCACGGTACATCTCCACAGCTGATATTATTTAGCATAAGAAACTAGCCCAACAGTCACTTGTTTTTGCCCATATCTTAAAACCATGGGTACCTACTATCTAACTGCCTTCTCCAGTTGTACCACCCTATGCAGGCATTAACATTAGTGCAGCGATCAAAAAGGTTACATGCTCCACATCTGATCATATACTAAGTATTCTTTGCTTTGTCGAATACATCAGGAAAGACCACACTTCATGAAACCTTAGTTCTCAGAAGGTGAAATTCTGAAAACAGGATGGACCTTCATTCAAGTGAGAAGTGGAATCTCAATCCCATATAGCTGAAGGTAGCAGAAGATATTCAAATGTGGTGGCCATTAACAGAGCAGTTGCACCAATAAGCAGTAAAAGTGAATTTGACCTATGCTGCTGACTCAACTCAAGGCATGCATGCGGTTCATCAGATTCTCAAACTTCTGGGTTATTCCCCGGCTATAGTTTCCCTCATAGACTTCAAGCAGTGATCTTATTGCTGCAAATATCATCTCTTTCTTCCGCAGGGATCCCTCCTTGTTCTCAGAAGAAGTTTCAACCACCTCTTGATTACTATTCTCCAGTGATGAGCACAGAGAAATGAGCCACTCCTCCAAAAAAGAGGCTTTCTGTATAAGACAAAAAGGCAATGAGCAAGTACTTGGTTAATGCCACCATGAAACAGATAATACACTTGGCATATGAAAGTCGAAATTAAGGATAAATCAATATTCAAAATTTCGTGATCCTTCTTTTTGAAGTTGTCCTAATCCATTGTCTTGGTTATTTATTTCTTTGTTTGTTGGATATAATTTTTTGCCTAATATGTTTTACTGTTCAGCCAAACTCAAGCCTGTCTGCCACATGTCCAAGGCTGCAGCCTAATCTTGACTTCAGCCTGATTAGGGCAGACCAAACTCCATCCACTAGGCTTTTTACCATGACCCATATAGTGAGTGTGTTTACAGAAAAAACTTCATTATGATAAAAACTCATTAATACTTTCTCAGCATGAGGGAAAGAACTCAAGAATCCTCTTTTTTTTTATACCTTAACTAAAGTTTCTTCGAACGTTCATTTCAGCGCCAAGGCAGATGTCTATGGATACCCACGAAAAGAGGCAGTTTTTGTCCACCAAAATGCATATTACATGAATACAGTACAAAATTCAGCATACATAATATCACCTACAAAGTATAATATGGATGTGCTGCTTTAGTTTGTTTGCATGGTATATTATTTCCATTCCCTCGTCTTTGATCCTCTGTCATAATCCAGATTTATTGGATCCATAGGGTTGAGCTAAGTGTCTATCCTAAACCCCAACCCCCCAACATAGGTACTAAATTAACTTGCAACTGTTCTCATGTGGACTTTGTCATAAAGAAGTAGCCATGATCTATAGACAGAGACAGACAGCATCATGTGTGAGACACAACCATAGTTATCAAGGCATCGCATATTGAGATTTCTCAAAGGTGCTCTAGGGAAAGGCCGTATTTATCTTTGTAATGGACACACCAATATTATTGGTTATTCTTATACTGATTGGGCTAGTGCGGTGATCGCATATCTACTACATGCTATTCTACTTTTGTCGGAGGTAATCTTGTTACTTGGAGGTGTAAAAAGTAAACTAAAGTAGCTCATTCTAGAGCTGAAGTTGAGTATGAGAAATGACTCACACTGCAGCTGAGTTGATTTGGCTTAGATCCTTTGTTCATGGGCTTGGTTTTCGGTCAGCAAACCTATGGACATGTTCTGTGATAACCAGAAGGCTATTTACATTTCTAGTAATCTAGTCTTTCATGAGAGGCCTAACCATATTAAGGTAGATTGTCATTTTGTTCAAGATGCAGTAATGAAGAAGTTGATTTTCCTTCTGTTTGTCAACTCAAGTAATCAACTTGGACTTGTTTACCAAAGAATTGTTTTGAAGTGTGTTTCTCCAAGAAAGTTCCAAGCTGGGCAGGGGTGATATCTATGCACCAGCTCGAGGGTGAGTGTCAAAAGTCGGTTTTGCGGTGTGGATCCAGGTTAAGGTAGTAATTGCTTCATGTTTATTATAAATAGACACCCCCCCCCCTTTTGTGTATTCCGCTCGTTACTCAAACCACGGGCTGTGTTCTCTAATTAGTCATCGTCTTCTCTTCAATTTCTCTCTGCTCTTCTCTCTTCCTTGTGTCCAGGTACTGATTTAGGTTCTGTTATTGTCACAATGGGGGAAGGTACACAACTTGCTACTAATGCATTATATAATACAGTAACAAATGATTCACATAAACCAGGAAACCTGAAACATATCAAGATGCCACTGCTCTAGAACAAATGAAAAACCTCTGCAATTTTACATTCCTGACCCAGTTGTTCAGAATAAACTGAAAGGATTATTTATTGCAACATATGAACTCAATAATTTAAAAAACAAGAGGGTGGCTGCATTGAAATACTTCAACACTGTAGAGTCCAGGGAAAAAAACAGTAAACATATCTTTCAGTCGACATTCACAAACTCTTTGGTGTTTCTTGGGTTTTACTATTTTGCTGACAGTGATAGAGAGAGACTTGATATGCTTTACACATCATGAATTCAAGAAACAAACCTTAAGCTTATATATGAAGCAAAGTTCAATCAAACAACCACAAAGGAAAATTCTAAAGAGTTGTACAAACTTCAGATTCCATAAATATATTTTGAGAGGACAAGAAGAGAACGTAATTTAACAGGCTATGCCTTGCAGTTTACATCCATATTTCAGAGTATCATTATTTATGGCCTTTGATTTTCAAATGCAAATATGGATTACTTACTTTGACAAGGAAGTCTCTAAGAGGTTGGTGACAGTTGCAAGAAACAAGGCCCAGCACATGCAAGGTGGATGAGGTTAGCTGTAGAAGAAGAGAAAGTAGGACACAGTTAAAAATAGTCCAATCAACATTATCAGCAGCTGAAACTTGCTTTCAGGAACCTGACCTGCTTCTCAAGTGCAGCTTTATATTTGAAACTTGATGGTGTTGAAATCAGGTCTGAACCTAGACCCTCAAGTATATGGACCAGACCTTGAACAACATCAGTAAATGATGTCCCATAATCTGCAGAATGTAAGATAAGTACAAAGAAACATCACAATAAGTTTTCAAGGAAAGGAGAACCATGATTCAGGATGTCAAAAATGAAGTTGTGAGGCAACTGATACAATCTACAAAAGCATGCATACGGAATTACGGAGACTACATGATTTCCGCCGAGGCAATCAAAGAAATATTTTGTAAGATGAAACTAGTGGAAGGCTTAATTTTTTCACAAAACAAGTGCAGCCGAGTCATAAGAGGCATTATGCATATCTTCTCCTCGTCAGCGACAGTGACTGTTAAAATAACCAAGATAATAAACACAAAACCACAAGCTACCCTGGCCTGTCCCAGCAATCAGGTAGCCGAGAAACCTTCCAGTTGTTGTTACAAGCATCTGCCCAGATTCATATTCTAAATGTTTCTAGTTATTGAAACAATGCGACCTTTCATGATTAGAAATCCACCAAGAATTTGGATCCCAATCCGAAAGATACTTTAAAGAAGGAAAAGAAGGGGCTAACAAATTTTAAACATCTTGAGGGTATGACCTTTACCAAGAATCTTGTGATCACTTCCCTTAAAAATTTGCAGGTGAGTAATCTATTACCCTTTACAATGGGGAGGAAACAAAGTAGAATTAATGCACGATGCAGGAGTTTTGTCACAGATAGGAAAACATGGTACCGGACCCATTTAAGATCCAGTTGCACTAAGGCATGTCCGATTATTTAATTGGACAGATATCAGGAATAATATATCCAAACCAATTAAAATCCAATCAAATTGTCTTAAATATATAGACATGTGCATTTGTATATATGTAGCAAGGCACCTATAGAAGTCTTTTTGAAAGATGATTAAGGGGATTTTGGGGGATCAACATCTAGGATAATTGAGTAATGGCACCCAAAAGGGCAAAATGAGTGAATGAGATCAGGTTAAAGTTTAAAAGGTGGAATCTTGTTTGGTTCTCTCGAATCCCTCATTCTTCTTTGTTCAAACTCGACAAAGACCCAACCCCTCTCAATCAACCATATAAGTATGAGGTCCAACCTCCAAAATTAAAAACTCAGAGCAGCAGCCAGCACTAGTTCGTCTTCTCCATTATTTTCACATCTCTCTTCAACTCAACAAAACCCTTCCTGAACCGTAGAAAAAGAAGTTGTAGTTTCTGATTCAAATCTCAAAGACTTGGGGCAGCAGTCCTTCAGTAGTTCATGTCCCCAGTCTTAAATGGTCAAAGTTATAGACATGCACGCTTCTTCATATTGGCCATTGGCGGTCAATACCACACTGGAGATTGAAGTTGAGTTTCTTCTCCACTGATCTAAGTTGTAAACTTGTGAAGAACCATTTTTTTTTTTTTTTAATCTGCCATGAGTTTCACAATATCTACTGAGTTTTTATCTTAACCAGATATCCAATATCTGGATGTCTCATCAGTTATGGATAGGGTTCAGACGTTACATATCTGACAAATTTGATCGGATATCAGATATCCAGTTAAATAAACAGATCAAATATGGATATCATAAAAGTATCCCATGTGTGATGAAATGAACATGTCAACCGAAATTGAGCCCTGACAGAAATGCCATGTGGATGGTGCTAGATTGGCTTCTGCCCATCTGTGCCGGAAAAACAGCCCATTAAGGCAACTTTCACCCAAGGCAGGCAAAATAAACATCATATTGTAAAATAATGGCATTGGGAAACAAGAACCAAACATTGCACTCTTACCCAATCTTGATGCTGGCACAGCCAATGCTGCAGCAGCGTGTATCCTGATTTTAAAATTAGAAGAATCACGAAGAAGAAGTAGAAGAATACTGAAAACAGAAGGAGCCCTGCCATTAAAAGTTAAGATAAGGATTAGAAACAAAAATTAGTCACATATTAGACATTTACAAAGACAAATATTTATGCACATTTTAAGAATGTTGCAAACAAATGAATGTAGTTGTCAAAAGCATCTAGGTGCCCAGGCAATGGAAGGGACCTGGACGTCAAGGCAACACCAAAAAGGCGCCTAGGCAACACTTGACAACTATGAAAATGAACATCCAGTAATCATTTTCATGTAAAAGCAGTTGTAAATGCCAAGCATCTGTATGTCATTATTCCTCACTTGCCATCAACTCAGGGAGGGAGAGAGAGAGAGAGAGAGAGAGATTATACACACATATAAGGGTTACATATTCCAGGGGTAGACAAGGGGTTCTTTTAAGTGGTACTTCAATTGTTTTAGTAGTTTGAAAAAGTCCAAAGAGCGCAGCCTAGCCCCAGAGCTTGGATACAGTTTCCGGATCAGAGATCCATGGATCACAGACAGACCAGCCATTATTGTGCCGGCTGATGATTTGTACTCTCCTTATCTCATTAACAAAAGAGAGCAATTTATAAAGATGTAGAGGGGAAAGAACAATTTATTAATATATGTTTTATACTATTCGAAATTTCTCATTCCAGCTTAATTATATTATTTTGACCAGTCCTCAAACTATTGATCCTTGAACATCTATTAGCCATGCAATTGTTCAAATTTTTCCAAACATATACTTGCAATTCCTAACAGATATTTTGAGACCCCCTTAAAGTTCAGTAGATTTTGCTTAACTTACATTTCATAGTCTGTGTCTTTACCTAATTATCACTACATCACTATCAAGGATATTAAATTTGCTCTGTGCATATCAAGAACAGCAACATACAAATGAAAATTCCATTTTGAATCTCAACAGTATTCCAACCATGCAAGTAGATAAATTATTAACTTTTACTTACCATACCATATCCTGCAGCCTCAATGTCTCATTTAGAAATAGATTGCTTAAAGCATGACAAACATTCCACTGTACCTGTTGAACATGCCACCATGCCAAATAAGGATCCAAGAAGAATTTTTTTCAAACAAATTTCTCACAGAGAATTCAGCATTGGAATGAGCATGAGACAATAAACCTTCACATTTCCAGTTGTTACACAAGAAAGAAATGCCTGCACCATTCTCTCCAGCCAAAATGAATCTCTCATAGAAGCTGTCTCCATGATGCTTCCTGAAGTATGTGCACCATGACTAGATTTGAAATTATTGTTTGCTAGCAACAATCCATTTCTCATTGTCGGAGATACACTCACATGATCAACTGACTCATCATGAATACTAGAAACACTTGTAAATTGGACAAATCTAGAAAGATTCCCAAGAGCTCTCACAGCATTTGATTTGACCTAATCATTTCATTGAATAAACAAAAGTTCATAAGCTACAACCAGAGGTACTTAAAGAATTTTTTCATGAAGCACATATGCCATTGACTTGGTGATGCTTTTCAACGAGGAAAAAAATAATATTACACAATAACAAAAACAAAAGTAACCCAACCAAACAATAAAACCCGAAACTCAAAGAAACCAACAGCAATACATAATGAAATTGAAAGAATTACTTCTCCAGATTTTTGTTTCGTTGAGGCCCTAAGGATGAGGACCAATGTCACTGCCATTTCTTCAAAATGATAAGGAAAACCCAATCACATGCTTCATAATTGTGCTTAAATTAAAAAAAAAAAAATATATATATATATATATATATAAATTTGGGAAGATGGAAGCGTAACAACTGTCACGCCAGACCACTGCTGCCACATGACAGCCTGCCTGACACTCAAATTTAGTGCACAGTTAGCCCCATACATCCCCCGGCTGGATGCAAAAAGAACTCTAATCGAGGGAAGGTCAGTTTTCGTAGTGCTTCCTTCTATACCCGACGGTGGAAGTCTTTGACCTATCTAACTGTAATATTTCATCCCACCAGAGTTACACATGGAAGAGGGTTGTTGAGATGTTGAGAGTTATGAAGTATATGTTGAGATATGGTCCAGTTTGGGTTATTTCTTTATTCCTGCAATGCATCCAGATTCATTGTACAACATGTTCCACATGCAGCACATGGTAGATAAGGCCTTGAGTCAGCCTTAGCTAGCATGCCTCATTTGTAATTCCTTTTGATAATAAATAAAGACGGCCTCTATCACTTTGACAAGCCAATATTCTCTTCTCTCCTTTATTTTCTACTCGGTATCAGAGTGGGATATGCTTTTGGGATTTTCTTTTGCAAAGGTCAGCCCCATAACGGAGGCCTCGGCCTCCTAAGGCTGAACATGGTCACATAAAGTCATGCCCCCCTCCTCCGCTTACTAACCTCTTCAACATGTCAACTGCCGCCACCTTCCCTGTCACCACCGCCACTAGGGCATCACGCCACCGAAACCCCTTGGACACTTTTATTTAGTGAACAGCAGTTAATATAGGAACTAGGTATCTGATTTCTGGTATTTACTGATTTCTGACCCAGTGGACTGCAACAAGTCCTATTTGAGAGAACAAATCCCTGTAAAACATCACTGGTGTGAGCCAAAGCGCCACCCATAGTTGTCATAGTGCCAAGGCGAACCAAGGCACTGGATGGCTGCCTAAGCGCTTAGGCAACAAGTCGCCCGCCTTAAGGCAAACAAGGCAACCAAGTGTTATTTTTTATTTTCCCTCTTTTCTAACATTATTCAGTATGCTACATACACCTTGTATAATAAAAAATCAACATTAAGCCTCATCAAATTATAAAAAATCAGCATTTAGAGAAATATTTTTGTTCTATAATAAGTTTGACTAGTCAAATGATTTTATTTTTATATGAGACATTTTGTATTAAGTAGAGCACAAAACCAGCTTCCAAGTTCCAACAAGTCTAAGATTACTTAAATCTGAATTTCAATGACAAAGTTATGTTTCGGTAAAACTTATTTTAAAGTGCACGAATGCTGTTAAAATAGCCCAAATGAAAATAATTTTATGGACATCAAAACAAAAGATTGCTTTGCTGAACTTCTGGTTTTTATATATATATATATATATATTATGGTTTTTTATTATTTTTTTTTTTTTTTTTTTTACCGTGATAAGATTTATGAAATTTTCAGAATTGAGAAAAAAACCTAGCATTTGAAAGTTGAAAATCACATGTATAACCTAAAATTCAGTTTTTGTTCTTGGACTAGGGGGTTGACGGTTATCCTTTTAGAATTTGATTTTTAAACTATTTTTATTGGATTCAAATAGTGTTGCCCTTGTAATAAGGTGCCATTACAATAAGGCGACAGTCGCCCAGACGCCAACTAGGCTGCCTGGACGCCTAGGCATGCCTTGACAACAATGGTGCCACCTATAAACAAGGAAACAATTCTGTTGCATCAAAGATGGCTTAAAGGAAAGGCACCAGGATAAAAGCCCAAAGGCCAAGAAGAGGCCTCTGCATGAAAAGTTAGATGGTATAGTATTGTGGAAAGCTAAGTCATAGAGGGCAGTCCGTCAGGATGACATAAACATCAACAGGTAGAATATGTTGGGGTGAGACAAGTGGAGTTTCTGATGTGGTGTATATGGGCCCAAGAATCAAGAGAGCTGCAGTGCTTGTGGTTGAAAAAGTAAAGTAACTAGGTCTCTTAATTTTTTAAATGAAGGATTAAAGAGAAGTATAACTGGATAAGAAAAAGAAAGAAGGGAACTTCAGGAATTAAAATTTGAATGGGAATAGATGGACTTCAGCAATTACAATTTGAATGGGAATGGAGCTGACAACCATACTGAAGAAAGCTAGGGTGTATTAAACGTTCCCTGCAAACCCAACACTCAAAATGGAGTGTCCTTGAAAAAGCATGGCATCAAAGGCAGGAGACAGGAGTAAGGCTGGAATGCAAAATCCGCAAACTAGGCTGTTAGCATGTGCTAATTTCTTTTGGGTTTGTACTTTGTAGGGCACACTTTTGATGTTCCCTTGTTCTAATATTTTAGGTGGGACAGAATTGTCTCTCTCTTTTATTTTTTGGGGGGGTGGGGTGGGGGCACTCTTCCCCTTCCACCTGTACGTTGGAAAGTACTAAATTATTGTTGTTATAAAGAAAAGAAAAAGAAATAACACGAGCTAATAATACAACTACATTCCAGCAGTTAAGACCTCTTTACCTTGTCACCATCTTTTGTTAACCTCAAAGCACACTCAGCCAAAAGTGCTATTGAGTGAGAATCAGTCTTTGGATCTACACTACAAAACACAGTAAGAATCATGAAATCTAGATTACAGAATGCTAAATATGCACAATTTAAATGGTCCCGGACCCCTAAACCCACCAGCAGCTTGCCCCTCCAAGTTTGAATCATTTGCTCTGTGACGGAGAGAATCACAAATGTTGGCCAAAGCCCAAGAAGCCGTTATTCGCACCTGAAGCAATAAATAATCAAGGGAAATGCCTTCAATTTTCTACAACTGAAATTCTTCAAAAGTTGACAAAATAAAGTTTACCGAGACCAAGGGATCATGCGTGTTAAACTCAGCAGCATGTATAAACTTCTTGAGGATCTCAGGCCTACATTATTTAAATTCCTCATAAATTGTCTGTGAATTTTTAAATGGAATGGAAAAACTTTCTGAGATCACACAAAAAGGACATCAGAATCACCTGTATGAGATTTGTGGAAAGCATGCCATGACACCAATGGCTCGACAAGCAACTGATCTGACTGAAGCAACCTCGTCATTTAAGGCTGCACTGATCTACAACAATTTTGCAGGAATCAAAAGCATAAACTCCTTTAGTCCATTAAAATAGAAAACAATAAAAGAGCAGGTAAATGTCAACTATTAACTTACAGAAGAGGAAAGAACATATTCCTGCTTTTCCGACGTGAGAGAGAAGAAAATAGAGGAAGTTATACCCGCAAAACAGGTAACTGATGCGGCTCTTACCTGCCAATAGAACCTCCATAAATGAAAAATCAATTGCCCAGCCCGCACCCAGTAGATGAAAGAGGAACTAGTCTTGCTATTCACAAGCAATAACATGGTTTCATCTATTATTTCAACTGAGAAAAAACACTTTATCAAGAAAAGAATTTCAGATCCCATAAAACACGGTGCAAGTAGATGGCATGTCTGCCAGTTATGGAAGAAATGGTAAGCGACTTCCATGATCTATGTAGTGGATGGAGAAAAAGAACAAAAACCAACGGGGTCTGATCAAATTCCACAGGATGCTACAAGAAATTTGGAAAACATTCAAAAACTTGCATACCCAAAATGCATAAATGAATGAGTGGAATATCATATTTACTAAAGCCATTCAAATAAATGAAAGATGAAGAAAGATAAATCAATAACAGGCATTAAAGTATCACCATCAATAAGACAGTTGATAAACAGTGTTGTGTGCCCTTCCTAATAGCTCGAGATTTTGGAATAAGCAGTTGTAACATGGTATAAGAACCAGGTTGTTGAATGTTTGATCATGGTAAGTGCGAGGGAGTGTGTAATGCCCCTGTGCACTGTACCCTCGATGCCACACTGTCACATGTGGAGCTGTGCGAGTGTGGACCTACACATGTTGATATACATTGTTGTGTGCCCTTCCTAACAGCTCGAGCTATTGGGAAAAATGGTTGTAACATGGTATCACAGCCAGGTTGCCGAGTGTTTGATTCCTAGTAGGTGTGGGGGAGCATGTTGTATCCTCATGCCTTGTACCCTTGGTGCCACGTGTTGGTGTCACATGCAAAGCCGTGTGTGTATGTGTGTGTGTCGAACTGCACCTATTTTTATATATTGTTGTGTGCCCTTCCTAACAACTCAAGTTTTGGGAATAAGTGGTTATACAAACAACAAACTCAACCTTAACCTAACTTAAGGGGGGTGCTACATGGATCTATGCAAATCAAAGAGGATAAATGAAAGCCAAAGGGAAATGAGAGTAAATGGAAAGAGCACACCACCAAGAAGTCAAGAAGATTTCAGCTACATGGGGTCGGCTAAATGGATCCTTGCCCTCCAATCGGCTCTATTGGAGGTCATACTTGGGACAAGACCTAGACTATGCATGCCATTCTTCACAGCCTCTTCTATCGAAATGAGAGTAAATGGAAACAGCACAAGTCAAGAAGGTTTCAACTAAATCGGGTCAGCTACATGGATCCTTGCCCTCCAGTCGGATCTATCGGAGGTCATACTTGGGACACGACCTAGACTATGCATGCCATTCTTCACAACTTCTTCTATGGTCATTTTAGGCTTGCCGCTAACCCTTTTGGCTCCTTCAATCGGAATCAGACAACTCCTCCTTACTAGGACTACCCCAGGCCTCCGTTGAACATGGTCATACCACCTAAAACAGGTTTCTCAAAGCTTGTCACTGATCGGAGCAAAATCCCAAATTGGCTCTAATGATCATTGCTTACCTTATCCTTCCTAGTTTTGCCGCACATCCATCTTAACATGTTCATCTTTGCTACACATACTTCTCTATATGACACTTCTTAGCTACCCAACATTCCACCCCATACATCATAACAGGTCATATAAAAGTTCTATACACAACAACAAACTTAGTCTCATCCCAACTTAATGGGGTCAACTACATGGATCTATACAAAACAAAATAAGAAAAAGTCCACACAGTAGAGGGGAGAAGGAAGAGATTAAAAGATGAGAGATGAGACCACTCCTCCTTATAGGACAACTCAGGAGAATCTCAGCTAAATGGGGTTAGCTACATGGATCCTTACCCTCCAATAGGCTCTATCCAATGTCATGCTTGGACAAGTCCAAGACTATGCATGTCATTCCTCACCATTTCTCCTATGGTCATTTTACGTCTACCCCTTGCTCTTTTAGCTCCTTCAATTTAAATCAGACCACTCCTCCATATGGAGCATCCTCAAGCCTCCTTTGAACATGGCCAAACCACCTCAAACAACTTTCACAGAGCTTGTTGTTGCTGGGGGTCAACTCCCAAATCAGTTGTAATATGCTCATTCCTTACTTTATCCATCCTAGTTTTACTGCACATCCATCTTAACATCCTCATCTCAGCTACACAGCTTATTTATATGACACTTCTTAATTGCCCAACATTCCGCCCCCATACATCATAGTTGATTACATTACAATCCTATAGATTTTTCCATTAAGTTTTAAAGGGATACGTCAGTCAAACAACACTTTGGACGCACCTCTCCACTTCATCCATCCATTTTAATTTTCTACGAACCATCGTCCTCTATGTCACCTTCTTTATTTATGGTTGACCCCAGATATTTAAAATAGTCACTTTGTGGGATTTCTCTCTCCTCAATTTTCACTATTTCATTATCCATCATAAAGTAGCTAAAGTTACACATCATATACTCCATCTTCGATCTACTAATCTTAAAACCTCTCGCTTCCAAGGTTGATCTCTATAGCTCCAACTTAGCAGTAGTCTCTACTTTAGTCTCATCCATTAAAATGATGTCATCGATGAAGAGCATACACCAGAGGACCTCATCTAGAATGCTCTTGATTAACTCATTCATGATACGCGCAAATAGGGGCTTAAGGCTGATCCTTGATGTAACCCAATCATGATTGGGAATTCCATGCCTTGACCTCCCACAATTCTCACACTAGTCACCAGGCCCTCATATATGTCCTTAATTATAACCACGTAAGTACTCGACACCCCTCTCTTTATTTGGCATGTAGGATAAAATCTCTAGGAACTCTGTCATATGCTTTTTCTTAGTCAATAAAGACCATGTGGAGATCCCTCTTGTGGGCTCTATAAGTTTCTATGAGCCTCCTCAATAGGTAAATTACCTCTGTCATGGATCTAATCACCAACAATTCTATTTCCTTTAATCTGTAAACGAATACTTCGGTCACACAGCACTCCAATCGCACTTCTCCATTTCATCCATCTCACTTTAAATCTTTGTGAAACATCATCATCTATCTTACCTTCTTTATTTATGGTTGGCCCCAAATATCTAAAGCAGTCTTTCCTCAAGATGGAGTATATGAGGTGTAACTTTAGTCATACTATAACGGATAACAATATGTGAAAATTGAGGAAACTATTGTATTGAGAAAAATATTTGTAAACTCATGAGCATGTATAAATATGCTAGAAAATTGCCACACAAAAAAATCCAAGGAAACAAAAATACAAGAAAATTACATGAAAACATAATGAATGCTTGTTAAAGGAGCACCATTGAGGCTTTACCCTCCCTACCCATAGTGTGAAGGTAAAGAACACCTCCCCTACCCTCCCCACTGCCACCCTAACATTTTACCATGGTGTCATATGGACATGGACTTGAGACACTCTTACAACCCACTAATCAGAGATCCACTCCACCATAGTTGTCACGGTGTCGCCTAGGCGGCGATTTGGCGTCCCGGAAGAAATTCAAGGACATGACAGTACAACGATTTATGGGAGTCATGATTGGCGGCTGCCATGGTCGTATAGGTGTCACCATGGCAGCGCCATGGATGCCATCGCACGTCTATTATACTAATCGATCGCTTTTTGTATTTTTTTTTACTTGCTATTAGGTGAAATAGAAAAGAAACCCTCGAAGTCTCTCGAGTATCAACTATCAATTTCTCAAATTGAAAGTCGAAAACCCTCGATGCTTCCGCCTGCGACTGCGAGTGACCTTCTCCTTCCAGCAATCTGGCAGTGAACTTGAACCCTCGAAGCTTCCGCCTACGATTGCAAGTGACGTCCTCCTTCTCCTTCTCCTTCTCCGTCAGTGAACCTGAACCCTTGAAGCTTCGGCCTGCGACTGCGAGTGACGTCCTCCTTCTCCTTCTCCGGCAGGAAGACCAAGGTAAGGGGCCTAAGGGCAACGTCTTTCTCCTTCTCCTTCGTCTTCTTCATCTTATTCTTCTCTACTTCTTTTTCTTCCTCTTCTTCTTCAGTCCTTCTCTCCTCCTTCATCTTCTGCTTCTTATTCTTCTTCTTCTCTGCTAGTCTGCTGCTCTGCTTCTCTTTCTCCTTCTCTGTTCCTGATTTCCTTCTTCTCTTCTTCTCTCCTTCTCTCCTTCTCTCCTCCTACGTCTTCTGATTCTTCTTCTTCTTCTTCTCTGCTTCTCTTTCTCCTTCTTCTTCTTCTTCAGTTCTTTTCCTTCTCTGTTCCTTCTTCTCTTCTTCTCTCCTTCTCAATTCTCTCCTCCTTCGTCTTCTTCTGCTGAATTCTTCTTCTTCTTCTTCTCTGCTTCTCTTTCTCCTTTTTCTTCTTCAGTTCTTCTCCTTCTCTATTCCTTCTTCTCATCTTCTCTCCTTCTCAGTTCTCTCCTCCTTCTTCGTCTTCTGCTTCTGAATTCTGATTCTTCTTCTTCTCTGCTTCTCTTTCTCCTTCTTCTTCTTCAGTTCTTCTCCTTCTCTGTTCCTTCTTCTATGGTTAATGTTTCATAACAGCATAAATAGAAATATAGAATTAGTTCTGAATCGAAGTATTGGATTGCTTGTTTTACTGCCTTATTTTAATCCTTTCTTGGATCACTTGTTAAGTTGCTTCTGACTACTGATTTGAATTTTTTTTAGATTTTGATGTTGTTCTATTGGTTTTTGGTTAACATATATGTTAATGTTACTGTTTAACAAGTGTTTATATCTTTACAACTTGCATAGTTGTATACTTAATGTTAATGTTACTGTTTAACATACTCTGTTACTCTATTTTACAAATTATAACTTGAATACTTGATGTTATCATGTTAATGTTATTGGTTAACACTTAACATACTTTGTTACTCTGTTTTGTAACTTGTAGGATAATAGGGCTATAGGAGTTCATAATGGATGGTACTGTTGGTTTTATATGTTATAAGGTATATATTCTAGGCTTGTAGCATGCTAAATAACTTTAATAAATAGGGAAAATAAAAAGTAGCATACTAAATAATTTTAGAAAATAGGGAAAATAAAAAATGACACATAGGCAATTTGACCACCATGGCAATGCCAAAACAGGCGATTCATCGCCAAATCGATTAGCCACCCCTCCACCACCTTGGATCGATTTGACGCCATGACAACTATGCACTCCACAAATGCTTAATCCAAAAGGAATTGAAAATACTTGCTCAAAAACAACTACGATAAAAATTAAAACCACACTTTCCCACCCAAACAATATCTCATAGACACACAATAATGTTGTATCACCTACTGCTACAGCCTTTGCTGGATCTGAAAAAATAGGTGAATACTCTCAAAATTCAAAAGCAAAACTGTTACAGGAAAAAAGAAGTAATGACACAATACCAATCTTCACATTTGACAATTAGTTAAAAGTTAATTAACTAAGCACATGTAACAGGCTGATGGATTAATGAAATATAGTACAAAATTAATAGCATCATGTAACAATTTGCCAACCATGGGGGAATTGTGGAACATAATCAGTGGCAGATGCTTCTCAATTGCCTCACTCCACTGCCTGCTTCCGGAGGGATATACTGTTTGGTAACCCCCTGAGACTTCTGGACCATCGACTTCATGTGATGGCGCTGATGAAATTCTTTTCGTCCTCATGATATCAGACATAAATGGTGTATCAAGTAATTTATCATCTAAAAGGTCCTCGGTTCCTTTAAATCCAGATATTGCACGAAGACATTCATCCAAAACCTGAACCATAATTTAGATTTGAAAGTTAAACTAGGTTAGAATACGTTTGTAATGAAAATACAGAATAAGTAACCAAAATCAAGAATCACGTGCAAACATTTAGAACAACAGCCAATGGAGGAGTTACTTTCCAGGAAGTATATGATTTTCATTGCATAAGTCAGCATAGAATATACAGCTCACCATAACCATGCAATCACAACCGCAACATAGCAGTATAACTTAAATGACACTATGTATTGTTAACTAAGGAATCAAAAGCAGACCATGTTCACCTTAATAGCAGCCGTAATAAACTTTTCTCCACTTGATCCTATAGAGTTTCCAACATCTCCCTTTAATGACCGTATAGAAACTTCAGAATTAGGAGATTCAAGAGTAGTCAGTCTCAACAACCCATGAACAATAGTTGAGACTTGTCCCCAATAAGAAGCCATGATGTTTGGATAGTTGTGTGATACAGCCCTAAGGGCCTGCAACAAAGTAAATATGAGACAAAAGACTTGAATATAATTATCAGAAGAAAACTCTGTAATCATAAAGTGACTCAATGAATTAATTTCTCCATAGAAAAATAAATATTTCCTGAGTTTTGGAAATGCATAGAATCAATGATAGATAAGAAAATGATGGGGAAACATGAATGGCAGTAGTTTAGCCATAATAAATAAATGCAAAATTCTCATTCAGAAAATAATGTTGAAATAGTAAATTCACCAAAAAAAAAAAAAAAAAACTATTAGTTGCCAAGCCCTACCCAAATATTGGACCAAATTTTATGGAGTCACTTTTAATAATCACAACTTAAAAGCAAGACTAAGTAAGAGCCCGTGAGTATGTTATTTCCTTAAGCCTCTTAAGTCTTAAAATAATTAATATGAAGGAGACAAACAGCAATAGAGAAATCACAGAAACACACAGACCAACCAAAAAAACGCCTGCAACCTATGGACAAAATTACTAATTTTTAAAGTAAAATACGACAATAAGATTGTAATGTGATCAGAAACTGATCAGCTAAATAACAGAGCAAAGCAGGAAGAAAGGACAGAGAAAAGAAGAAGGAAAACCGAGAGAGGGAAGAAATCCATGCAATAGATTGAGTGATCCTATCGCCCCAGCCTGGTTCTTTTTAACTTGACAACAATTACAAATAGCACACCATTACATACTATAGTATAACTCTACCATACTATAGTATAACTCTACTTACCCCTAAAGACAAATTACAATAGGAAAGAGGAAATAAAGGAAATAACAAAAAACTAAAACCAATCGTCAATCTTATCGCATGTGACTACTTAACAATACAATCCCACCTCACCCATGGACCTCCCACCGAGACAACTTTAATAGAGATGTTATCATTCAAATTGCTTCACATAATCCACCATTCTCCTATCCTTTCATGCATATGTTTGGCAACTGATCCATTGAGCTTAAGAATGGCCAGAGCCTTCAGATGCACAGGTCTGATATGCATTCCATTTTTTTTTTTAATAATAAGCATACATATATGAAGAAAATTAAAGAAGTCTGATTTTAATAGGGGCTTACAGAAGAAGAAATTCAACCAGCATACTTCAAATGCCTCTAGTTTTGCAACAAAAATACCTGGAAAGCCTCAAAGCTTATCGTTGGATTTGCAATACGTTCAGAAAACTTAAGCAAAGCCAAAAGAATGCCGTTATCCCCTGAAGACTCAACAAGACCTGGATATCGAATGAAGCCACAGTTTGAGGTAGTGTACATAAAAGAATCAAAATCATTTTCAAATGTAACTCTGTAAGCAAAATGTTTGAAGTTTTCAAAACTTTTCAACATAAATAAAAATTTGCTTTGTATTATTTCTTTTGCAAGTAATAAAGATTCATATTGGTAAATAAACTGAAAAAATAGAGAACCCTGTGTACATGCTGGACAATCAAAAAAAATGAAAGAAAAACCATTGCAGAAAAAACTCAAAGGTTTTATTTTCTTTCAGGATTTTCCATTATACTCATGCTTGAGATACTACAGATCATGATTGATAATTGCTCAACAAATGTGATATAAGAATTTCTAGAGCACAATATGGTCCTTACAGTCACAAGACAGTTGGGACGGAAGAATAGTAAATGTATAATCCCAATCCAATGTGAAAGGGGTGTGGAACAAGAGCATGTTTGAGAAAGATCCAAATGTTTGGACTTTGGAGAGCCTTAAGAGCACGTGATAGTCCGTTATTTTGTATGCTTTGGCCTATTTCTTGGAGAGATTAGGAGGAAAAAGCAAAAGTAAGGAGTAGAACTTAGAAACAATTTCCTTTCGGACCCACGAGGTCCAAAATAGGAGGAAAGAGCAAAAGTAACGAGTTGTACTTGGAAACATTTTCTTTGGGAGCTATGAGGGCCTTGACTTATTTTCTTGACATTTTACTTTGGGAGCCATGATGACCTTCACTTATTCTCTAGCACTCCAGAAAACCAAACATGGAACAAAAACAAAGAAAAAAAAAAGGTCAATTCCTATTGTTCTTGTCTAGGTTCTTCTTTAGAGAAAGAACTATTCAACTGTCTAATTCCTTATTTACATACCTGCTTTCGAATTAGTCAGATGGTGTAACTACTAACAACTATGAGAAAAAATTTCAGTATCGCACTTAAATGCACAACCTGATTCTGGAATATCTGGCCACCAAAAAAATAGGAAGTGTGAAAATGAGAAAAAGGGTGCACCGTACTATATTCACCATCCAACAACAATACCTTAGGTTGCAGGGTTCTCCTTTGTTGGAGGAGCCCTCAAAGCAGAGAGAGGAATATACAGAAGGTTTTATAGATACAACAAGAGTTAGGACACAAGAAGACTGATGAAGTTGGGGGTTTTAAAGATCATTTGGAAGCAGAACATCTTGCGTGGGATCCATGGAAAATTATCCCCGCTATGATGGATGAAGGACCTGATATTGTTAGATCTTTAGTTTCTACAGCTATACATATATATATATATATATTATTTTATTTTTATTTTATTTTTAATTCTCACAGAAGTAGAAAGGAAGTTGAATAGTACATCCAACCATGCGCTAATTAATTGAACTAAAGGCCACTAGGGTGTTGGTTGGCCCCAAAAGGGTGGTAAATAAACTGTTGGTTATCAGTGATGAGATGAATGTCAAACATAACAGCATTGGTGATCAACCAGTTTTTAGGATATGAATGTAATGGTGAAGTGGGTACATGATAGTAAAAGCACAGGTCAAATAAGTATATCGGGCTATGTGGTTGAATATAGATATTCCGAATGTTCCAAATCTGAAGGTTCCAATTAAAGTGAAATTTAAACCCAAAAAATAATAATAATAAAGAAAGAAAAAACTCTAGCCTTGTGGCATCTGATTCCTTATGATATCTCCTAGGATATTTGAAGGAAGGGAATAAATGTATTTTTTGAAGATAAGGTTCGAAATGGGAATACAATTCCAATCATAGGAACTCTCATCATTAGGTGGGTTAGAGCTACAAAAGAATTTCGAGATATCAGGTGGTTTTCCAAATTCGTCGTTCTCCAAATTTTCCCCCCTTTTTGATAAGAAATTTAATGGAGACATATTACTCACCAATAATTTTCCATGGGGGATAAGTCCCTCCTTTTCTGTGGCTATCTACAGTTTCTTCTGGTTCTTATATGGCAGTTTATATGCAAATTCTACTGTAACTCTACATTTTTCTCTTTAATTTAATAAGATCTTTTTTACTATCTGCCCAAAAAAAAAAAGGCAAACCTGTTGAGTTCTCTGCGTGAAGCATTTCTTTGACCTGAGGAGATGGAGGTAAGGTAGACAGTGCAGACCCCAAGCAACTAAGAGCAATGGCCTGTCGAAAAAGCCCCATATATATTATGAACATCATAAACAACTATAGAGTAGAAACCAAAGCAAAGCAGGACTAACCAGGAGAGCAGTCTGATCAGTTTTAAATTGGAACCCATCTAAAATCCTCTTTCTCAGAGATGAGATAACAGTTGGCAACAACTCACTAGGCATCCGAGGATACCTGCTTAGTGATCAATGATCATAACCAAAGAAAACGATTAAAGACCTTGTACTGAAAAAGGAAAAGAAGCACCAAAATGCAAGAATGAGACATATTTTAAAGGGTAAAACAGTAGCAACACTATGAATCGAGTTGATGCAGATTTATCTGGAGAAAAATAGAGTGGGAGACTTGTTTTAGTGGAAATAAGGCTAGGTACGGGTTACCTATCTGTTGGGCCTTTGGTCCAGGCCACTTTAATGGGCATAAAATTAGGGTAGGAATTAAGAATATAGAATTTACTTTATTAGTTAGTTTAATTTGGAGTCCTAGTTAGAGTAGGATTTGTTTTAAGTATTTTACTAGTCAATTAAGTAGCTAGTATGAATACTACTTGGTTTAAGCAATTTTCAGTTATATTACGAGTTCAGATTTTGGGTGAATATCTATATATATATATATATATGTGCATTCGTTTGTGCTTATCATGGATGAATTGACCAAGAGCATTCAAGAAGAGGTCCCGTGGTGTATACTCTTCGCCGATGATATCGTTCTGGTGGATGAGACAAACACAGGGATTAACACCAAGTTGGAGCTATGGAAATCAACCTTAGAAAAAAGAGGTTTTACGATTAATAGATAAAAGATGGAGTTTATGAGGTGTAGCTTTAGTCACACTATAATGGATAATGATATCGTGAAAATATAGGAAAGAAAGATACTACAAAGTGACTATGTTAAATACCCAGGGTCAACCATAGATAAAGAAGGCGGCATATAGGATGATGTTTCACTGAGATTTTAAGTGGGATGGATGAAGTGGAGAGGTGCAACTAGAGTGCCATATGACCGATGTATTCCTTTAAACCTTAAAGGAAAATTCTATAGAACTGGTGTAAGACAGGCTATGATGTATAAGGCAGAATGTTGGGTAATTAAGTGTCATATAGAGAAGCTATGTCTAGCAGAGACGAGGATGTTAAGATGGATGTGCAGCAAAAGTAGGAAGGATAAGGTAAAGAATGAACGTATTAGAGCTGATTTGCAAGTTGCTTCGATCAATGAAATGCTCCGAGAGAGTCATTTGGGGTAATATGACCATGTTCAACGGAGGACTAATAATGCCCCATTAAGGAGAAGTGATTTTATCCCGATTGAAGGAGCTAAAAGAGCTAGGGCAGGCCTAACATGACCATAGAAGAAGTAGCAAGGATCCATGTAGCCAATAGCTAAGATTTCCTGACTTGTTGATGCTGGGCTCCTTTCCTTTTACTTTCATTTGCTTTACTTTCTTTTCCTTTACTTTCATTTCTCCCCTTCGCTTTTGCTTGGATCCATGTAGCCAACCCCATTAAGTTGGAATAAAGCTAAGTTTACTGTTGTATTATATATCTGCAGTTGGCCATACAGGCACACGAATTTATTTAATATATTCTTCAGTTTTCCTGAAACTTATGATGTTGAGGGTTCAGTAGATGCTGCTGTAGATTCAATAATATACTTGGTGGATTCTTTTCATAGGCTTTGGTGGATTCCTAACCTATTGTCCTCTATCTTCTTCCATCTCTTCTCTCATTCTCTATCAGTTCAGGCTAGAATTTCTACCCCATTAGGCTATATTCTGCCTTCTTCTGATTTCAATTCTCAGATTTAGATTTCAATTTTAAACTCCACACATCTGGTCAATTTCTGGTTTACCTAGATCAAGTCAAAGTCTATTTATTCTCAATTCTGATTTTCTTTGCTGAAACTGAATACAGTTTACTGATAAATCCTCTCATTGAATCTCTCACTAAACTCTGTTTTGCATTCCCTAAATCCCTGATCGATTCTGCAGTTTTTGGGTGTCCTTGTGACAGTAGGATTGGCCCATAACTCCAGATCCAACTGTCAGAATTGGCCAAACTTTCTGACCTTCCCTACCTATTAAACTGACCCTTCAGTTAAAGTTTCGGGCTTATCAAATCTTTTTTGCTCAAGTCGTTAAATTTTTTGGTTTTCTGGTTCTAGTTCTTATTTCCTGCAATCCTGTTGAGCTAATCTCCCACTGGACCCTGGTTTGGGATTAGTCTTCAATACGAGCACATCACAGTATGACCAAGCTAGGTAATGCAGTCACAGTGCAACATTAGGACCTGTTTTTGATAATATTTTGACTATGGGCTTTTGTTTTAAATGTTTTTATTTGTAATGGGCTCAATATAAGAACCAAATTTTAGGTCCATAGGGGGTACACGAATTTAGTCTTTTAATTTAATTAGTAGTGGGCTCCATTAGCTATTAGTTAGGAAGTTATTCTATTATAGTAGCTAGCTGTCATGTGGGGCACATCCTAGTCATGGGTTAAGTTTCTAGAAGTCTCTTATTATTAGTCTTATAGGAAGTCCACAATAGGTGGAAGTCTATTTCACTTTTTATTTAAAGAGACGTATATCCACCCCCCCCTCATCAAATGGAATAGAAAAGAAGTGTTTTGTATGAAAAATGAGATCCTGATCTCTCTCTCTCTCTCTCCCCCACCAGTTCTGTTTCTTTTCTACTCGATAGCTTTTATTCCTTTCTCCCTCATCCTTACGGCAGGTAGTGCTGGCAGAATTCTTCCCCTTTCCCCATCTTCTATTCTCCCCCGCAATGGCCTGTTCTTTCTCTACTGTTGGATTATTGCTGGTAATGAGAGGGTTCTTCTACTGTCTAAACTGGAAATAGTAAAAAAAGGCAGTCACTTTAAAAGAAGGAACCTTACGGAGTAGCTGAAATTAGAAGCTTGAGAATTTTGAAACCAGATGCTAGCAACCCAGTATGAGTTTCAAGCTGAATCAAGTAAAGTATACCTGCACCAATGAACGAAGAGCAAAGACTAAGGTTACTTGACCACATCATCAATATGCAATGATAAAAAAATTTTGGATTTCACAACTAAAAAGTAGGTACTAGGTAGTAATTTGCACTTGAAGAATAACATCAACAAAATAAATCTCTCATATACCAGTATGAAGTTGCATTAATATTTGACCAAGAGAGCTTGAAAACGCAGTAAATGATCCACGTTTACTGGACTCTTTATATTCTGCTGCCTGCAGAAAATTTGATGAAGACCCATCTAACATGGCAGCTAAAGTTGAGGCAGATGCAAGCCGTGCCTAACACCAGAAAGGTAAGATCTGTTAGAAAAGAAGTACCACAGACACTAATATCACTAATATTGTTAAAGAAGCAAGTAAAAGTAAGAAGTATTGTCTGATCCATCAGCGAAATAATAAATTTGCCACCATCTACCTCGTTACAAATATGTGTGCCTGCCACTACCTAAAGATTGTGATGTAGATAGGAATGTCAAAAGCGAGCACAGGCTGATGAAGGTACCCATGCTGATCCCATGTATGAGCTTCACCATCAAAGAATGAAGAAAGCCAGCCAGCCAAGAAGCTGGCCAGTTTTGGTTCCTACTTTAGCCTTCTAGAAGCTCCCTAACAGTGCCCATCGATTCAACCTGCTGCAAGCTGTCCAAGCTTCTATTTTGGTGCCCTGCGATCTCCATAGCTGCTGCCTTTTTTGTATTTAGTGATTTGACCAGTCAAACATCAGGTTGGGCATTGTACAAGTCTTCTAGAATGTCTCTTTATTGTCTTAAGTTAGTTTCTAACGGTGCAAGACTACAAGTTAGTCTTTAGTTAGTAAAGTCCATCTGTTTTTATTTTGAGTTAGTTTCCTTTTTGGTTACCTCCTAATTTGTAAGCTGAATTCACTCCTATATGAGAAGCTGATGTCATCAATTTTAAGTTAATGAAGAACTGATTAGAGATGGCTTATGCTGTTTTGCTGTGGGATGCAGTTGGGTGAGCTGCCATAACCAACCTTCTTTTCCCCCTTCTCAACCCCTCCACCGAAATCCATGTTCCTTCTTTTTTTCTTCTTTACTTTAACCTTTGTGAGAGAGTGATTGAGAGCTTATTACCATTTGTTTGAAGACCCAAAGACCATCCATCAGATCAGGTGGAGGATCATCCAAGACAAGGATCGATTTCAGAAACTGTCAGGGTTTTGATCCCTGATCGATTTTGGCCATAACTCCTCAACCTGCCAGCAAAACTTAAAACCCTTTGGAGGGTTTCTTAAGGACCACCAGGGGCTCCTTCAATCCAAAAAACTAGGGCCATCCGAGGTCTGGTTTGGTTACCACAGGTCTTCTCCCATCTGGTCTGCAAAATCCCTTCTTTGCCCGGCCCTGGGGTCTCATTTGGTAACCGCAGGTTTTCTCCCATCTGGTCTGGCAAGAATGGGTGTGCTCCAGGAACGAGTGTACTAGAACCAAACAACAACAAACTCAGTCTTATCACAACTTAATGGGGTCAGCTACATGGATCCATGCAAGACAAAGGAGGGAAAAGTGAGGTCCAAACAAAAAAGGGGGTAATGAAGAGATGCATAGATGAGATGAGAAAAAATAAAAGAAAAAATGGGAGATGAAAGTAGAGGAAAGAGGCACAGCCCAACAAGTCTGGAGAATCTTGGCTAAATGGGGTCGGCTACATGAATCTTTGCCCTCCAATAGGCTCTTCGAGGTCATACTTAAGGAAAGACATAGACTATGCATGTCATTCCTCACCACCTCTCCTATGGTCATTTTAGGCTTGCTCTAGTTTTTTTAGCTCCTTCAGTCGGAATCAAATCACTCCTCCTTATTAAGGTGTCCTCAGACCTCCGTTGGACATGACCATACCACCTCAAATGACTTTTCGGATCTTGTCATTGATCGGGTCCCAAATCTTGTCTAATACGTCCATTGTTACTTTATCCTTCCTAGTTTTGCTGCACATCCATCTCAACATCATCGTCTCTGCTACAAATAGCTTCTCAATATGACACTTCTTAACTACCTAACATTATGCCCCATACATCACAGTCGATCATACAATAGTCCGATAAAACTATCCTTTAAGCTTTAAGGGAATACGTCAGTCACACAAAACTCCGTTCGCACCTCTCAACTTCATCCATCTCACTTTAATTCTCTATGAAACATCATCCTCACCTTTTTTATTTATGGTTGACCCCAAAAATCTAAAATAGTCACTTTGCGACCTCTCTCTCTCTCTCTCCCCCACTCAATTTTCACCATATCATTATATTGTGACTAAAATTATACATCATATATTCCATCTTTATTCTACTGATCTTAAAGCCTCTTGTCTCATCCACCAAAAAGATATTATCTGCGAAAAGCATACACCACGGGACGACGTTTTGAAGCGAGTGTACTGGAACCCAGCTCCCATCGTCAAAAGGGGCTGATAAAGTTCATGAACGTTGGCGAACTTCATCAGGCCCCTATAACTGTTTTCATCCTATGGTTAACATGGTGATAAGTCAAATATGGAGTAAACTGATCAATTTCTCCCCAAAAAACCACTTTTACATTCAATGCCATGACAAAACAATGGGAAGGGAAGATATGGTAAGCTTCATCGTTTTAGATGGTAATAGAATCAATCAATAGAGCCTGTCTTTTTCTAGTCCAGATAAACCACACTTTGAGTCTCTGACAGTACGGAGAGAAATGAAATGAAGCACTATAGGACATCAGAATGATATTTTTTCACATCACATGAAAATTAAATGAAGTATCACAGAAAATCAAAGAGTTTTCACACCAGCATCTGTCTAGGATATTTCTTTCAGTCAGAAAATGGCCGGTAACTTCCAGCCGTCCTCCATTTGCATCTTCTCTGTTGCAGGATACAATCCCCGTTTCTGAAAATCCTTCGGATCACACACAGCCAAGGCCTTCTCATCAGCATCTAATGGGTGATTTACAGCCCAAAGTGGGATTGTAGGACAAAGGAAAAGGGCCCAGAAAGAAGTCTGTGCAAGAATTGTGCCACAGAAAAACCAGAAAATATGAAGGGAGTGGTTGGGAGTGGAGGTAGGGTTGGTGTAGGTGCAATCAACTCCAACTGTTCCCCCTCCTAATAATCTTCTCCCAGGCTTAACTCTGGCCCAAATGTTGACCAGAAGGAGTTTATACCATCCACTTCCATCAAATTCTGAAACCCCAAGAAGAACCTTCAGACCAGGTTTAGAGAGGAAGAAAACTAAGATCCCAAAATGCACTGGTTCCATTACTCTCATCCCGGATGCAATGGTGACAGAAGAGTGAAGAATCCAACAATAAAAAATCATAACGAGAAGACGAAGAAGACAGAATTTTCCAAGCACACATCTTATCCTTCAAAATTTCTCATCTATCCCTTCGCTCGCATTTAAGAGGGAAAAAATGGACTTTGAGGAAAGAGCTTTTGTTATGTGAAAACATAAATTATCGCCAACAAAAACTGTTTAAACTATGTTGGAGGTGGTAATATTGAGCAGTGGATGGACAAAAAATATCAGAACTGTATGAGCATCAGTCTTCTCCAAAACAATCCCAAAATAAGAACAATAGGTGCAAGTTGCCAGTAATTCTCAACTTTTTGGCAGTGACAAATCAGTGTGTTGAAGCGAGGCAGCATAATTGTAATTCTCTTTGCAAGAAACCAGGATGCTGCCAGGCACGAGAGGGGGGAAATAGAAAATAAGAAGACCAAACAAAAGACAGAAATACCTTTAAAACTGGATCAAAAAGCAAGCATGTCATTAGAGTTGCCTCATACTTCCTGCAGAATGAACAAGTAACATTAAAGAAACACAGTAAGGAGATCACTGGCACAAAGGGACAGAAAAAGCTAGGCCAAATAAAGAAATAAGGGAAGAGTGGGAAGAAAATCACCAGAAACAGACAGCATGTCTTACCTTGGTTGTAGCACATCACTGGTTGGCAAAAGCAATGTCCAATAAGAAGTGAACAATTTTGGATCGGCTTGACAAAGATCCTTCCAATTACATACAGAAGATAAATTACTCAGTTTCAACATTGACTTATTCCCCTCCAAAATGAAAATTAGTTTCAATATCGATTCCGCTATTAAATAAGTGCAACCCCATAAAATTATTAAGAAGGAAAGTGCGAGGTTTGTAAATATTTGCCATCATTATGATTTAAAAATTAGCATTGAGCACATATTTTAGAAATTAAACTGCAACGGGCCAAATTAACCAACATAAATTTCAGTGGCAAGCCTATGCCAGGGTCCATAGGGATGTATTGTAAAGTAAAATAATATCTACAAGTAAGGTTCAGCTTGAAGATATAAATAATCATAAGCTAAACCCTTATCCCATAAACTGGCATCAGCAGCATACAAGAAACCCCCTACCCCCACCCAAAAAAAAAAAAAAATCAACCCTACCTGTAAACAAAGCATTGCAGCTATTCTGGTCTTAGAGCTGCGAAAGTAGTCCACTTCTTTTAAAGATCCATCAGTATCACTATGCTCTGAATCTGAGGACGTAAGATCAACGACGGAAGACTCCTGATCTGAAGAACTTTGAAAATCCCAGGCTCTCCGTGGCAGCATTTTAATGCTTTCCCCTTTCCGCAGGTGGGGGGGCCTATATGGACCAGATTCAATTTTTCCGGATCCCGAAAATTTTGGCTTCAGTGTCTCAGAACTTAACTCCTTTTTCCTATCAGAACAAACTGGCAGGGATCTATTGGAGAGGCCATAGAGGAAGAACACCCGCAATGCTGCTACGATACTTGCCACCTGCAATATTTTGAACTCAGAAGTTCAGACAACAACTGCAGACACATTAAGGAACTTGATTCAAGATACTAAAAAGAAAGTTACGAACTTACATGCTCTGAGAAAGAACCTTTTGGATCCGAAAGCACTAAATGCAAACAATGCAAAACAGAAGTATAAAACCTGCCAAACAGAAGTTAAACAGAATCATAGAAGGTTCTGGTCGTCATTTATTGTCTGGCCTATGTAAAGAAACAGCACCTGTTCATGGAATGGTCTTCCACAGGTAGACCCTTTGATGCTAAGGCATCCATCACTTTTCTCAGAACCTAGTTGACAACAGATACTTGCGTCACTTCACTTAATTAAATATCATTAAAGAAGCAGAATGGTACACACACCTCAATTGTTGATTGCCACATCTCAACTGGAACAAAAGATCCAACTCTTGAGAATGCTTCACCAATCATAGCCAAGGCAACTGTCTGAGTTTCCCACAAATTGCTGTATTTGGAGATTATTGTTCCAGTATCAGCAGAAAACCGCTTATTGACACTCGTATAAAATGACCTAACCAACTCATCATGAGAGCATGTAACAATATGGAGGAGGAGTTTGACTAAGACCGCAGTATCAGAGGGCAAACAGTGTCTTCCGTATCCATTGGAAAAATATCTGTGGGGAGTATCAGTAAAGATGTTTAGAAGAAATGATAACCTTCAGCAAAACTAGAGACAGTCTGTTTAAAACCACCAACGATAGACAGGTCAAATACAGTCGAAAATGAGGAATATGTATCAAACCAAACAAATAAAACATCTTTAGAAAAGCATTTTTATAAGGAAGATCTTATAATCACTATGGCATGCTAATCCAGTGCCAGTAAATAGGCCAGGCAAATTGTATGTCTGCTATCTTGCATAAATTTGGATAGAAAAAATACTTGAAGTCCATGGACTCCATACAGCACAAATTTTCTTTTTCCTTTTAAAATTTATAAATAAGCTATCAGGAATTGATTCTCCCCAAAGTTACCATTTACTTTTAGAAAGATAACTAAAAGCCATAACAAGTAAATAATTGTCCTACAATAATGGAGACTGCCCCATTAAGAAAAGAACCATGATTCACACTTAGCATTGACACGATAAATCAAAGTCAAAAGGTCACCTTAGCGTCTCTAAAATCTCCATTATGGGTTTAAGACTAGCCGAATTCCCTGTGAAGGCCTTCCTTTTATCAGCTTTGCCAAGATAGAACTCCACAACCATTCCAAGAAAGGCCATCATAGTAGCCCAAGAAGACGAATTCATTTCCAGGCAAACATGGCGACTCACTTCGTGGATCTGCGCCAACATGTATCTCAGTTATACACTTACCCATTATAGAAATCAACCATGCAGTAAACAATCATAAGAACAGAAGCATCAACAAGGTAATACCAAGTGGGATATGTGAACAAAAGTAGTTCCAGCATCTTCACTCTCTGAACTATTCCCAACCAATTCCACCAGAAATATCACATCCGACGTAACCTGACACATTAAGCATCGCAATTAATGGCATGACTGAAATGGAGAATTCAAGTGTAATGGATAAAACTTAGGTTTTTTTACCTCGTGAGTAGGGAGGTCAGGAGAGGCGGAGATAAGAATCTCGGAATGAGAGAAGATGAGGTGTTGGAGGAGGGAAGAGAGGGAAGTCCGAGGGGGAGAAGTTAGGGTTTCGTCTCTCAAAGTGAGGAAGGCTGTCCTCCACGATCGAAGAGAAGACGAAGCCATAGATAGTTTGGTCTCAGAGATGATAGAGGTCAGGAGGAGGAGGAACAGAAGCAACGGCCATCACGGGTCGATGCTCGGTGGCGATAGAGACGACAACTAGTGAGATCAGACAGGATCAACTGCGGCATTGCTGAAGGTAAGTTCAAAATTGGTTCGGGTAAATCCGGATTTGCGGGCGTGTAGTACCGATTGAAATTTTGAAATTTGAAACTTGGTTTTTCGGGTCGGAGTGAAACTGACTCACATGATTCGAATCGGAACTGGGACACCGATCCTGAATTAGGATCGGGTGATTTTCCAAACCCTATGTTGAATGGAAGATCTTGGATCCTCTCCAACGATTTTCCCCCCATCCTCCATGCATGCAGCCCAATATTTGGGGCATTGTGCAGAGCCCCAACTGTTTGGCACCTAGCCCCCATGCATGCGTGTGAAAGGTTAGAAGGTCGCTGGAGCGAGAGTCGTCGAAGAAGATTTCAATCCAACTGATATCTACTTAGTATAAAAAAAATAAAAAATAAAAAGGAGAAAATTTCCTTCACCGTGCGGTGATGTCGAGAGAGACCCCTCTCCCCCCATGTATTCCCATTCACCCATTCAATGTGGCCTTAGGGAAACTTGGTCCTAAAAAAATAGGAAAACGTAAAAGACCCAACTATTCTTCAAATACATTTCACATAAGTCAAAATTACCCATGCTATGTTTGAAAGCCAAAAAAAAAAA
>NC_056567.1:4233338-4256236 GCF_013358625.1 Macadamia integrifolia | reverse complement strand
AAAAAAAAAACTACACAAAATAATACCTCGTCTATGTTTTATATTTTTGCACCAAACTTCCCTACTCCCTCGAACATCTGTGAATCAATTGGTCTTGTTGCAATTTTCTATTGGATGATGGATGCCCCACTCCATTGAGCGCATGGTAGAGAAAGTGATGGTGGTGGGGGCAGAGGTGAGGCCAAAGATGAAGGTGGAGGCAAAGGGGAGTCAGGGCAAAAAATGTCAGAAAATTGTCAAATATAATGATGGTTTCAAAACGAAAGCTAGGTAATCATGTAGAAAAAAAAAAAAAAAAAACCTATTGTTTAATAACATCGTACTAAAAGAAATATTGAGTTGAAACTTCAAACATAATATGAACATATTAACGGAAAGCAATAAACTTGTTTGAACTCAACAAACATTCAATACAATGTATGGAAATTAACAATAGCAATAGAGATATAGACACTAGTACTTATAGTAGTTCGACAACCTTGCCTATATCCATCCACTCCGAGAAGCTCATCACTCATTGAGTTTCCATTATCTCAATAGGATAGCAGTTAAATCCTCACAAAGTAGTTTTATATGGTTCGCTACACAAACAGATATTTTCCAGACTCACAAGAAGCACAATAGTTTTCCGAGGCTCACCATCAAACCATGGTGTCTCTCCCCGTTCACACAGAATGTGAGTATTTCAAAGCTCACACCTAACCTTTAAAAACTCCTCCTAACAAAGGGGATGTTGAGTTATTCCATTCAACTAAACAAGACTGATAGACAAAGACAAGCACAATACAAGATCCCTCTTTGTAGGGAGATAAAACAAATTAAGCATTACACAACACACCTCCCTAAGGTTAATATACAAGATATTGAGCTGATCTTTCATTAAGTCTTAACTGGCTTGGTCTTTCTCCTCAAGTCTCCTTGATTGATTTCTCCAAGTTAAGCTCATGGAGTACTTGATTTCCTCCAATCTTGGCCCTCTGTCTTTTAAAATATCACAGAAGGGTGTTCCAATTGATGCCCAGAGACTTGCCAAACCATACCCAAAACCCCTATTAATAGACGAGGAATGGCTAAAAATTATGGCTTAATGTGTAAAATTTTTTCCCACCAGTGCTTCATCCCAATGCTGGTGACTGGTATAATGGCTATTCTTCTAGCTGTTCCATGATCTGGTCCAACGACAAGCCGGTACTCATGCCAGTGTTAGCCAGTGACGGAGCATCAATTGGTTGAGCCTGGTTGCTCCTGGTTCACTCAGTCTGATTAAACCGATCGGACCGTGATATAAAAATAAGGAGATTTATTGAGCAAAAATACTTACCAACTTAACCAAGATGATAAAAGGAGAATTAACTGTTGCAAAAACAGGGTATTGAAATTTAAATAAAAAGTGTCTTCGAATGGTACAGAAAAATCAGAGAATTAAGTAAACAACCAACTAGACCAAAAAAATCAACCGTAACAAATTGAAAAGCCCTAACTCTCATCAATCCCTCTTCTTCCAAGGACAGATTATATGTTTAAAAGGAGAGATCAAGATTTGCTATGCAAGCCAACATGAATAAAAACTCAAAACTGGCTGACATTTACTTCGAGCTTCAAAGACTCATTCTTAAACTTTGGAATATTCTTAGCCTGCCAAAGAAAGTGACCACAAAGACCACAAGCGAGCATCAGCTAATTAGGCATCCCTCGTAACTTTCACTTCCCTGATGCCTGAATGATGAACAGACCTGTCAAGAAACCTAAGATGCATTTCAACAAGAGCCCAAGAATAAATATCTCCCGCATAACTTGGCATAACATCCAGGCTTTAGAAAATCTCTGCCTTATCTCACAATCTCTTTAGTCCGATCTAGTTCCAACTTGCTCTTTGTTCTCCTCATTTTTGCTTTAACCTTTGACTTTGACATGAGTGTCTGTACTGTGTTTGTGAAGTTCCCAACTGCCATCACAACCAGAAGGATCCCGCAAACAGCTACCTGGTAGAAGAGCAGATTGTGTCAATTAAATTTCGCTTTAGAAGGAATACAAGTGTGACATATGACTCATTCAAATCCTGCTACAAAGAAGCATGTTGCATGAAAGTTGCAAGTAGACACTAATTTCTTGCCTGCCATTCAGAAACAACACCAGCCCGAACGGTCCTTAGGAGCAATAGTCCAACATATGCTTCAAAACCCTGAGACCAGAAATCCACCGAAAAATAAATCCATACTTCAACTAAAATATCAGGACAAACTCAAACAATATTTTTACTATTTTTATTACAGTTTCCAGATAGAAACATGTCGAGTGGCTGATGCCTTCTATACTATCTCCAAATTTACTTCCAGCAGAAAATAAATAATATAACATGTGTGCTTATACTATCCAAGAGATGTTCTAAACAAGTGCTATTAGAACACAACAAAAAAGCTTCCGAGGTTTACATAAAAGATATTTAGGAATTGGAAATAATAATATTAGACTTCTTACTTCATTGTCATCAACATAGTTCCTCACAAGAAAACATTAATTGTGGCCACTGATTACACTTATGTCAACATTCTAAGAAGCCAACTGCTAAGGCATAAGGTTGCATCACCTGCAAAATGAAGAGTAGGGGGCATAACAGCCACAATTGACCTTCTACACCGGCAGTTTCTCCCCACACAACGTCCATCCTCCTTGCCTGCAAATAGCAAGAAAAGTTAGTCCACCTTGTGACATCTACCAAAAAGACAGCAGCTATACAATGTCCGGTTAAAAATCCTAGAGGTCCATTCCATAACAGAATCAGCTGGACCAGAAATGCCAGGAGAGCAAAGAACTGCTTCCTACTGATCGGTTCATAGCTGCATGCGTGGAAGCATCAAATAAGTTCAATCAAGCTTGCAAATGAATCATTTGCAAGTGGTTGTGAAACAGCACCTTTCCCAATGCAATACGAGTGTACAGTCTCTGCCGTTGGTATCTATTTTGGAGAATCATAGCAAAACCTTGCATTACAGCCCATATCAGGAAAAGTTGTACACCTTTCTGCATTAAGAATTAAAAATTGAGAAACAAGATGAAAATATAAACATAAATAACAAAAATTAAAAAAGGAATAACCTGCTTGTTGGCACAGTCAGGTTGCCCTTTTATCTCCCACGTGAGACTGATAAGTGCCATCGCCATAGCACAGTAGTGGTGGTATACCCACCTGCAAAATCAGAACAGGGAAATTTTGTAATGTTTTTGAGTAGGTGTAGCCCTGACATCAGCAGATGGCCAGGAGTAATTAATCAATTGTTGATCAGAATGTAATCATACAAGCATTAGAATGCAAATATCACTCAAAACAAAGTGTCAGTAACATCATTCCCTTCATGTACTTTTAAATAAACAATCTATCTCTAAAATTTGAAGACAAGGAAATCCAGTCTTAGCTTAAAAATCAGCAGCCTAAAGAGTTCCAGGTTTGAATCATGTTCATGTGTTTGAGAAATTGCTAAAACACATCAGCACAGTGGTCAAGAAAATTAGCAAGAATATCTCTAATATGATTAAGCATTACAATGTATCCTTCGACAAAAATGTCTAGCATGTAGGTTCTTAAGTCCTGAATCCTGATAAATCCCCTCAAGTTTTTGTGGCCCCTTTACACTGACAAAACACAAGTTACTCTACTAGTTATAGTTGTCAAGGCGTCGCCTAGGGACAGTCACCTTATTGCATTGCATGTCGCCTTATGTTTTGGCACTTATTTATGCCAAATATCATTTAAGTAAATGCTTTTTATATTTGTTATTGCTTTTTATATTTGTTATTTCATTTTTAAAAAATGAAATAACAAATATAAAAAGCAATAACAAATATAAAAAGCATTTACTTAAGATATTATTCATAAATAAGCAAATAGCCCCCATTTGAATCCAATAAAAATAGTTTAAAAATCAAATTCCAAAAGGATAAAAAGTCAACCCCCCAGTCCAAGAAGAAAAACCGGATTTTGGTTATAGGGGCGATTTTCAACTTTTAAATGCTGGATTTTTTCTCAATTATGAAAATTTTATAAATTCTATCATGTTAAAACATTGCTAAAAACCAAAAGTCTGGTAAAATAATTTTTTGTTTTGATATCCATAAAATTATTTTCATTTAGACGATTTTAACAGCAATCGCGCACTTAAAAATAAGTTTGACCGGAGCATAACTTTGTCATTACTACTCAGATTTAAGTAATCTTAGACTTGTTGGAAAGCTGGCTTTCTATTATAACTGATACAAAAAGTTTCATGTAAAAATAATATCATTTGATCAGTCAAACTTATTATAGAACCAGAGCATTTCTAGAAATTTTGATTTTTTATAACTTAATATGACTTAATATTAATTTTTTATGATTTAATATGGTTAAATGTTGATTTTTAATGACTTGATGTTGCTTAATCTTGATTTTTTATGATATAAGGTATATATAGTTTACTAAATAATGTTAGAAAATAGGAAAAATAAAAGATAACAATTGGTCGCCTTGTTCGTCTCAAGGTGTGCGTCTTCTCGCCTAAGCGCTTAGACAACCCTCCACCGTCTTGGTTTGCCTTGGCGCCGTGCCAATTATGTCTACTATAGGAAAGAATCATATCTTTAGGATCATATGAAGCAGGTAGTTTGACTATTGCTGTTGTTTTCCGCCATCGTTAATCTATTGGGCAAAAAATTGGGACATGCTCAGAATACTTGTAAACATGCACAAGGTGGTGGCAAGAACTGGTATGCATTTGAAGCTTGGGGCCAACTATAGCATCTTATTTGCAAACAGCATAGACCACATGGCTATGGAAAGCACCGCCAAGTTGGAAAAGGAGCTTAAAGATGTATCGAGTTAGATGAAAGAGAAACTAACATTGGACTTTAATCCTTTGGGAAACATCATCCTCTATATCAACTTCTTCATTATGGTTGATCCCATATACCTAAAATGATCATATAGCGGTACCTCTCTCTCTTCAATCTTCACCATAGCATTATCCAAATCGTAGTGTGACTAAAGTTACACATCATATACTCTGTATTCATTCCACATATCTTAAAACCTCTTGATTCCAAGGTTGATCTTCGTAGCTCTAACTTAGCGTTAATCTCAACTTTTGTCTCATCCACCAATACAATATCATCAAAAAAGAGCATACACCACATAACTGCATCTTGAATGTTCCTGGTTAAGAATCCATGATAAGCACAAACAGATCCAAGGCTTAAAAGCAGATCTTTGATGTACTCCAATTGTAGCTGGGAATTCCTTCCTTGCCCTCCCACGGTTCTCATATTAGTCATCGTGTCGTCATACATATCTTTAATTATATCTACATATTTACTCGATAGCCTCACCTTCTCTAGTACATGCCATATTAGAATTGTCCATCCTCTCAAAGTATAGAATTCTGACAAACCTGCACATCAGCACATAAATTGGCTACAGCTTGATTGGTACATTTCAGCCAGATGGCTTTTTTCATTTCAACCTTCTAGTTTAAATGTTGATTGGGAAAGCATCAACATAGAACACAAGTTCGTATGCCCACATACAAGGACAATAGGACATTGTCAAAGATGTGAGAGGAAAAAAAGAACAATGATAGACACAAAGTACAGTGGGACACAACAAGGAATTTGACAAAATTTCAACAACAAAAAATTATATCCAATTACCATGGACGAATATCACTTCCATTTGCTCTCAATATATTCTCTCGCAAAGCCAAACTTGTGTAGAGAAACAATAGCCAAGCCTGAAAAAAGGTATATTCATTACTCACTGCACAAATAAATCATCACAAAGCTATGAAGCCAAATAAAATATTTCACTTCCAACACCAGACCTGGATTAAGAATTTGGTACCTGGTAAATCTGAACTGGCAATGCCGGCAAGCATCCATTCCATAACTTGGACCCCAAGTAAAGTAGTGCTGATGGGAAAATAAGAAACAGCAAAGCAGTTCTATCCTGTTCATGAGGGACAGTATCAATGGTCAAGCTCAAAAAATTTTCCAACTTGACGACAACAATTCACAGTGGATTAGTGGGAACAGCGTGGAGTGTTCAATATTGATTGATATAGTATATGGTAGTTTGCAAAATTAAGTACTCATAAATGATAGAACAGTAAAGTTTCATCTACAATGTATCCATTCAAAAGAAGGCAGCTTCATTAGTATCAGTTGAAAAATGTGGAAAATATAACGGGATATTGCAAAAACCAGTTGGATTGAATTTTCAAGATGCATAGCTGACCATACATAAGGATCCACAAAATGTCAGTTTTCCACTAATCCAAGCAGAAAAGTTTCAAAGCACTCCTAATACTATAGGGGACATAGCTAGAGCAGATAAATCCATCTAGCACCCCTTCGAATATGCTTGTTTTTTTTTTAACTTCATGAGAAGGTTCCACCCATGAATGGTCATGGAGCTGCATAAATGGACATAGAAGAAGATCAAAAGCTTCCATGGTGGCCAAGGGAGGGGGAAATACATTTGCAAAGCTAGAGTGATTGCAACCAGCAAACAATGACCTGAAAACTCCAGAAGAATATGGATGCATTCAATTCATGGATAAGCATTACCAAACTATCTACACCCTATGCATAAAATATTAGTCAACAACGCTAAGTATAAAGAAGAACTACTATTTGACTTTGACATGGTACACAGCATTCAATGGCAGATGAATAGATCCGATGATGGTATGTATACAAGGACTGGAGGCCACTGGATCCAATGACCTGCTCCTTTCGTCGAGATTATAATTTATGGTTTACAATTGGCAATAAAGAAGAACTACTGTCACCTTGATTTTCTGTGACATGGCAGCATGCCAGCATGTGTGTATGTTATGTCATTCTACTTCACACTAAGTTATTGAGGCAAGAGGAACAATTAGGCACCAAGGCCTCCATTCCAAAGCATTACACATGGGTTAAGGCGCAATGCCAAGTGGAGGTGTAAGATGTAAAAATTATATAATGAATACTTCTAGTGTTTTGGGGTCAAAGAGGAACCTAGTTCAATGAAATACCCCTTTCCTATGTATTGGCATGCATCCTCTAGATAGTGCATGCATTAGTGTGCAACCTCTTGGAAATTCTGGATTTTTAGACCTTTATTTTGCCACATCACCAACTCTGTATCAGCTAAACTTCAACATGAGCAGGGGACACCTTGAGGTCTACCTACTCACAAAATTTAGGCCTCATATAAAATGCCACCTGACAGATATTTGGACTGCATAGGAAGCCCTGGGCCACACTAGAACTTATAACCCAAGCTTCTACATTGTAGAACTTATGGTGCAAGAACCTCTCATGGCAGTGAAACTGCATCTATCTCTACATAAGTAGAAACCCGAATTCTGTTTAGGAGAGATTAACCACTTAAATTTCGATTTATGCCCGTGTAGGTCAGGGTCTAAAACAATTGTTTGGCAATACTGATTAAATATATGTTCATATCTCAAATATTCTTGTAATGTCTACTGTCTACAGGAGTTCAAATAATCTTGAATAAAATAACGAAATATTTCAGCTATATTGACCAAAATTGTTAACACTTATGACCATGATTGTGTTTTACAAAGAGAATTATTTTCATCACAATTTGAAGCTAACCTGACCAAATAATAAAATAATATAGTTTTCTTGCTTCTGGAAATTGATAAGTTTTCTGTTTGACAGGATTTACTAAATCATGTATTTAATTAAGTTTTTTTTATCATTTTTTAACGGTCTTAACAGTATTCTTGATAACTGATATAACCTAAAGTCCATCCAATTGAACCCAAATGAACTGACTTGCAAATCAGTTGGCTACTTTCCCCGAAAAAACTGTTCTATATGCTCTGCTTCAGCATCCCACCTTGACACTGAAGCTGGAGCTCAACTATTATGGTCAATTACACTTCTCTCACATTACTTCCATTCAGAGAGAGATTTGTGGAGCACTTCTCTACCATCAGACCAGTTAGGTCAAACTTTTCACCACAAATTAGGTTTATCAGTTCAACTAGTGGCAAAGGTAGCATACCAAACCCATAACTTTAATGGTGTCAATATGTCCATTGACAATGACTGCCATAATTACCAACACCAACCCCACCCCCAAAAAAAAAAAAAAATTCTAAAATAAGTAAATAAAAGATCAAGTTTGTCAAAGTTTTAACACTTTTAACTCTTTGTATTGAAGTGCCGCATGCAAAGATAAGTAATTCCACTATTTAAAATAAATAAAGAGCAGAAATAGATAAAGTAAAGAGGAACGAAAAAATACATACCCTGTAACTGTTGTACTCCTCTTTTACTTTCAATTGGATATCTTTCCTATTAGCTCGTACGTTGATAGGACCAAGAAACATCTTCAGAAAAGTACCTGCATATGATTCGATAATCACTCAAAAATGCTAACCAAAACCGCAGCATAGATAGAAAGACGCATATAGCAGAACAATTGAACTAACAGAAGAGTAAAAGCACCATCATATTTGTTTGGAAGGTACGAAGATGCGTCTCCATCGGTTAGAATGCATTTGGCTCTGTATAGTTCTTCATCCAACTGAATTAACACACAAGAACCCCCAATTAACCAATCCACTATATTCAATACCACATAATCAATAACCCTAAGAAATCTGATTCGAAGCAATAATCGATGCATGTAAAAACTTACCTTCTCAGCTTCCTTGCGATCTAAAGTGGATTTTTTGACGGTGGAATCGATCGAAGACCTGAGTTTCTGAATACTAGAATCAAGAGCAACAACTCGTAAGCGTAAAGCTTGTTCTTCATTGGAAGCCTTTGCGATCAGAGAAGAAGCCGAATCTTGTAATTCCTTGGCTAACTCAACAACTCTAGAAACCTCTTCTGCTGTCTTGTTCTGCAAGTTCTCACTTGCTGAATCCCCCATATCTTCGAATCCGATCGATTCCAAAATTGAAAGTTTTTATAAACTACAAAATCAATTCTTCTTCTTCTTCTTCTTCTTCTTCTTCTTCTTCCTTTTGGAAATTATAGAAGAAGAGTTAAGGGTAAATCGAGAATCGAATCCACTTGCTTTCCCCGTCGCTTGCTCCTGACCCTTCTCGTGCCGAACACAAAAATTCGTGAAATTTGTTTTGTTTTTTATATTTCGGTGTTTATATAATTCTTTAATAGTTATTCGATGTCTGCTACTTCGATTTTATTATTCTCAAATATTCTCAGCAACCGTTCATCCAGAGAGCCACGTGTACGTCCAAACGAGAAGGAGATCGGAGATCTACCATTCAATTTTACTTCCTTTCTTTTTACTGGAGTGACCCACCGTCACCGAGGAGGTGCCATTTATTCGACTGTGTGGGGTTGGATTGATAGCGGAAGACCTGAAGCCTTAGGGGGTGTTTGGTTCGGTAAATCAAATAGTGTATGTATCGGATATGAATGTCAATCTTTTAATAGATATTCTTCTGAATTATGTTTCTTTCTGAAAAATCGTTTGATTGCCTTAAGGCTAGTGCATGTTTCTTGCAGGTTGAGATATTAGCTTCCTTAGAGAACGTCTTTCCACTTTCTCCTTTTATACTAGGTGGTAAAAAGGTTGTTCAAATCTGAGTTTAAGTGTTGAGGTGAACTCAGATTTGAAACACATTCTTTGTAATATGATCATTCATGGGTAGTAGGATGCTCACTTATGATGATCATCCTACTGGAACCAAACAACTCTAAAAATTAAGAATTATCATTCTAAAGAATGTCATCCCAATGATTTACCGAACCAAACACCCCCTTACCGAACCACTTTTTTTTTCTTAATGGTGAGATGAGATATCTTGGATTATTTGTAATCCCAAACAATGAGAAAGGAGGCAGCTGATCCCAAGAGGCCAAAATGGGAAAAATAGATGTTTACAAAAATGATTAGTTGGAGATGTCTTAATGATTTGGAACTCATATCAACAACATTGAATAAATGTAGGCAATCAAAAAAGATACCAATTTTGAGGATGCAATTATCTACAATCCATTTTAAGAGAGATAGCAATGCTTCGGCAATATCCAGGATGATCATAGGATAAGGCAAGACAATATCCACCTTAAAGCAAAAGTTGGGATGAAATAGAACAAACCCCAGCTCCAACTATCTTTCTTGTTAGTATATGATGTCTTATATTTCGTCACAGTTTAATTTAGGGAGTACTGGTGTAGGCGCCTCAACAGGTAGGATGATGGTCCCGCTAATCGGTTAGCAAGCTTTGGGGGTTGCAAAGGGAGCAGGAGGTGCCCCTGCATAGCAGTTTGCCATCAAGGACTGAGTATACCCTGATCTTGATCCTGCAAAATATAAAATAACTAAAAATTAAAAAATATTCATAATAAAAAAGAGATAAAAACACAAAGTCACAAATTACTTGTCATGAGGAGAACATCTTAAAGCAAACATTCAAACAATATAAATAACTCCAACTATTATGATAAACAAAGAGGAGATCATCCTAAGAAAGCAAACAATCCGAAGATCTCAAAACATTTGTCATGTTAAACAAAGAGGAGAATATCTTAAGAAAACAAAAAATCCAAAGTCAACATCATGAGCAAAAATCAGGGCCCGGTAGGGTCAAAACCAAGGCCTAAACTCAGGGCAAAAAAATCAGGGCTGGGTTCAGGGGTGGGTTGGACGAGCCAAAGACATCAACCCTTACCTGCCCTAACCTTGACTCAGGGTCAAAAATTTTAGAGTCGGGCTGGCCCTCAGGGCCAAAAATTTTGAGTCGGTACTTGTTCGGAGTCAGGGCGTGTTCGGGCCGTTAGGGCCAAACTTGCACCCCTAGTTGTAATCCTATTCTTCATTGATAGTAAAACAGAATGTCATCTCACCGAGAACGTAGACAATCTTTCCGAACCTCATAAACTTGTGTGCTTTGTTTGTTATTGTTTTTCCATTATCTTCTGCATCTTTTTAGGGTTATGTTTCTACACTTTCTTTGATCATTGAAGGAAGTATCACAGATGCTTTGATGATCAATTTGTAATTGTAAAACAATTTGTATTTGTAAAATAAGAGTATAGAATGATGATGGAACCGAGAAGAAGGCATGAAAGTATTCTGAAAATTTTTTATTACTTGTGTGAAATAACAAAAGGCTAGTGAACATTGCTCAGGTAAATTGTCTTTTTGTTCCTCGATGGCCAAATTTCCTAACAAATGATAGCAACAACAACAAATGATCAATTCTTCATTATTGGTTCCACCACCTTCATGCAATCGGTCCACAATCCAATTACGGGGAGATTGCCTAGAGAAAAAGGGGAGACACATTGGGTGTAGATGAAGCTAGTCAAAGATGCTAGGAGGAAGGGCATTCATAGATGGCATGAAGTGAATATTCAACTATAAGGTCAGAACACTTACAAGTGGATGGTTGGGTCAGTCTTCTCCTAGCCAACCCGTCGCCAACGATTAGAACACTTACAAGTGGATGGTTGGGTCAGTCTTCTCCTAGCCAACCCGTCGCCAACGATTAGAACTCTAATGCAAGCTCGTGAAAGGAAAGACTTCAGTTTAGAAAAGACTTTATCATTCCAAATGCCACACTAGGAATTGATTAAAGTTGTTCAAAACTCAAAATCAAACTCGGTTGTTGCAGCATGCTTAGAATTGGGGTTAATGGGTCCCAATTGATTCCAAAGTTGAATCATATGGTTCTACTTATTTAAATCTAATTTTTAAAACCTTGTACTCCTGGCACGTCAATTGTCTTTTTCTTTTCTGTTTTAGGCATGTCAATTGTCGAGCTTCCAACTAACGACAAATATGGCAAATTTTTTTTTGGCAAGCAGACAAATATAGCATCAAGAGGGTGTAGTCCAATATTTAAAAAACCACAAGGATGCACGCCAATAGATGAGGGTATATGATCAAATTATATTTTAAAATTTGACATGTGAACAACATGATTTAAGATATCAATATCGATCGTATTGGATTGATATGGTCGATCCATACCAATGTCGATATTGATATCAATATCAATATCAGTATTGATAATGATCGATATGACACTCAATGGTTCTCATTCAACCCTCGTATGACTCGGTCCATGTGGTTGTGAGGTCAGTATGGACTTGCAGGACTAGTTAGACCGAAGGTCTAGATACCATCGTTAGCAAAAAAAAAAAAAGGTATTAAGGGAATAAGGGATGGAAGTTGGATTTGGTTGTACCAATGTGAAATGTGGTATTGATGTAACATTTAAGCTTAAATGATACATTATTTAAGTTTGATAATGATATCTTTAACAATTCTAGGTTTTGCATAGTTTTAGGGATTTAGATTGTGTTGCCCAAAAACAAAGGAGTGAGATGTACAAGTTGTAGCTGGAATCCCCAACCGGGGTTGACTCAATGATTCCCTCATTACTTGGTTGTTTAAGCTTAGGTTGCACTTGATCCTATTGCGCACCAAATCCAAATTCAACCAAACTATATTGGTTCATTTTGATTTGAATTCAATCCAACAAATGATAATAGAAAAGAAAAAGAAAAATATACGATAAGAATAATGCTACCTCATCGCCTAGCTCCTACATCAGCATGGTGGCCAATAAAGAGTATTTTGTATTTCATAGGGACAAATCCTTCATTTCACTCCCTGATGTTTAGAATCTGGATGCAGGGGGCCACACGACTAGGTAGCATTCTCATCCCCAAACCCTAAAAAAAAAAAAAAAAAGGTGGGGGGGGGGGAAGAACCACTACTTGTGCTCTTTATGCCCAAACATGGTTGTGCAGGAAAAGACCACACTGCCCCCATTTCGTGCACTATAAATGCCTCCGTATAGTTTTCCATTGGCCTGCACGTTGGTGCAGTGGCTGTATAGGCAGGCAGCATTCTCTTTCCCAAAAAGAAAAAATATTTAAAAACGATTTTTATTTTTTACATTTATATTATACATGAAAAATTGGAACCAAACCAATAACAGCCCCATAAAAAGCCTATTATCGAATTGATCCAAAACAAAATCTACTGAAATTGAACTTTGACTTAACGGTTTGAACCATTGCCCGCCCAAAACTAGCTAAGCACAACTGAAGATAGGGATCAAACAGGCCGATTGATGCCCCTAGGCCTAAACAATATGGTGCTAAAACACAGAATGGAAAGGGTAGTATCGACTGAATCAGAATGGTATTGGCCTTGATCGATTCTTTATCCTGATATTTTCATCCTGATCCACATGTATTGTTCAAGAGTAGAATCCTAATAAAAGCTTATTAAAAAAAAAAGGATCTATCCCATATGGTCCAATCCAAATCAATATCAAACGAGTATCGATCTTGACCGATGGAGTGACCATTCCCATGTTTTAGAACCTTGCTAAGCAAGGATGATTATATCAACTAATATTAGAGTAGGGAAATTATATCCACAATAAAATGGAGAAAGTTTCTTTTCATGGTCGTAATTTTTCCTCCTCGCAATATGAAACCTCTGATATATTCTTAGTCTGCCCAAGGTGAAGGAAGACTCTTTGTCCCATACTCCTATCCAATCTCTACAAAGATGGAGGGAGAAAAGATTCCTGACTCCCCATAGGTGAAAGAAGACTATTTGTTCAAAAAAAAAATTATGGATACATTTCTGTATAATGTCAGACTGTAATTTCCCACCAAGGAAGAGGTGAGTGATCAAATCGTCCAATCGAGGACCTTTAATGAGGAGAGAGAAAGTGTGTGAGATCTACAGGTGAAATACGAGAGGGTGTGCCTAATAATCTGTACACTTTTTTCATAATATTTGTCCAACTAGTTATGTCGGATTCAGAAAAAGATTGTTTGACACCAAAATCAAGTTGAATTTAAATTGACGACTCAAGATAAGATTAGACCAAAATATGAGAATTAATTAGCATGTCCTAATATCAAATACAAGGGAGAAGGTTCTTTAAGCATGCAACATATGGAAGGGAATACCAATGGACAGTGAAATTATTTCATGTGACAAAGACAGAAATGGAGTCATAAATAGAAGGTGGTTAGCATACCCTACACCATCCATTCTGAAAACCTTTTCCAAAAATATAATATCCCTCAGGTCTCCCGGGTTATAATCTAAAATTGGCTGGCTTTAGAATCATGAAAACGGTCGGGTTCAAGAATTAAAGGTCACCTTTGCCGTCAGAAAGTGTGTGAGATCTACGGGTGAAATGAGAGTGGCATTTTATATAATTTCAGTTTTAGGGAATAGCTTGCACCTAAGCATGACCTTATTCTTAGCCTCCTTTTGGTCCATTCTTCGCTGACTCAGGGTTCGGAAAACTCGATAGGATCAACCGATTTGGGAATTAGATCCTCTTAAGTGTACCCAATGTGTCCAATATGTATTCATCAGTTAAAGGTGCCTGTTCAGGTATCTCTGATCATTCGATGCGCAATGGATGCACTGGAACACTTGGGAGGCTGATTTGGCCGATCTTGATTACAATGGTCGATCTGTACGAAAACTAGGGTTTGAGTGTTTTTTAAACCGATTTCCATAGGTAACTGGATAGGAATTGGCCGATCCCAAGTTTTCAAACCTTGAGCTAACCCGGGTGTGTTGTTGCTTTCCACGTCTCAAGGAGGAAGTGACATATCATGAGAACAATAATAATAAAAGTTTCGGATATTAGCTGAACTTCACTAATCATCTGTCTCTCTCTATCTCTCTCAAATAATGTAAATTCTCCAAGCTACCTGCCAGTCTTTATTGCAAATAACAGTTGGGAAGGTCGCAGGTATGGGGTGCTCATCATATGGACAATTATATAGACATTAACATATCCCACCATAATTAATATTACATTATATACATAAGAATAGACTAATTGGATGACCTTTAACTATATATGTATATATATGAAAAAATAAATTTCCTAAACATAAGTGATGCTAAAGACATGAGCCCCTTTTGCAAGGTAGTGACATAAACGACGAGAATATCTAAACATGATAGTTGGAAAACAAGAAGAGGAACAAGAACATTATAAACAATATTTTTTGTTACGCAATCAACCCTATTTAGTTGGGATAAGGCTGAGTTGTGTTGTTGTGGTCAAGCCTATAGTTAGAAAAAATGGGAACGGTAGAAATATAGAAAAGGAAGATATGGGTTTTAAATAGTAAAACTTTTTGAACGATACGGTCAAATAAACGATCAAAAAAATAGAGAATTGCAAAAAAAGAAAAACGGATGGTATAAGTTTTATACATGTAGATTTCAAAAAAAAAAAAAAAACCGATAGTATACTTGTATAAATTAAGGAATTATTATATGAATAGCTACATCTCATGTCTCATTATAAGTTTTATGAATATCATCCAACACCAATTCTAAATTCATAAACCACACATGTCCAAATTTTATTGAGTAATGTGGCTTGACTATGATGTTGTTCATTGTTGTCAACATAGTCAACACACTATTGGAGTAATGTATGTTCAGTTTGAGTTGGGAGTCATCACTTTAGAAACATTTTTTAGTAAATGCATCAGTTTGTATTTCAGTTTTAGGGTCTATACTTTGATATTGAGTTAAAGGTGATATCATGAGAAATATAAGCCATTGAGTTAGCTTCAAGTCGGAGAGAGAATCAAGTCGATCAGAGTTCTGAAGAGATAGATATGGTCAATTAAGTAGACATTATGTTCAACAAGTTAAATCTTAAAAAATGCCAAAAAAGAGAACGTGTTTAAATGTGTTTTAAACGTGTTTAGAATGGGAATGCTTGTCGTTTGGAGTTTTTTCAAGTATCTTTAGGAAGCATATGAAAAAATGTGTTTTAAATGATAAAAAATGAAAAAACATCAAGCTTTAAACACGTTTTTGCTAATAGACTCAAGACCACTATCAGACCTTTGAAATCAACGAACCATAGTCAAACAGTTGCTGAAGAAATGCACAATCGAAATTCCAAAAAAATGAAAAACAAACCTAGCTAAGAAGATGTCATTTCTTATATCCTCAACTTTCATTGCAGCAACAAAAAAATTAAATCCATACATTTGGCAACTATAAAGACTCTTCTATTAGATCGGATGAGGACATCTCTACCACCTCTATGGGTGTTAGCAGACCATGCACCATCTGTGGTGATTACCAAGTGTTCAAATGGTAAAGAAGAAGAGACATAAAGTCTCAACAATGGTCACACATTCTGTAGATGATGCAAAGGAAGCTGCCCCCACATGACCTTGAATGGACACCAGAATTTGCAGAGCTATTACTATGAAGATTAAGCTCCAAATAATTAAAAATACCACCAACACATGGATGTGTACCCTCAGATCCTCTCAGTCGTTGAATGCTATACTAAGCATCCCAATGGCTAGAAAGGATCTGGATCCCACTTTGATTCCCATCTCTTTACTTACAAAAAACTGTTAGCAAAAGCAACAGAAGAAAAGGCCAATAAAACAACCCTTCTTAAGCAAAATTTTGAGAACAAGAAAAAAAGATATCGAATCATCCTAAAATCTATTGCCATATTTTCTCTTGAAAACTTCATTCCAGATTAGAAAAAAAGGAATAAGGTTTTCTACACTTATAGGCTGTAGTGTAAGGTTCAACCACCACTCTAGGGTCTTAAAATATCCGCTCAATTGAATGTATTGCCCAGTATTGATCAATGCTCCAGCTCACAGATACTTGGGTGATAAGATTTCCACATCAGCATCACAATCCCACATGTGATATCAAGCTCCACAAGATCTCAGATTTCTTATTATCCTATCTTCTGTAGTTGGAAATTTAGAAATTGTGTATTGTTACTCTTGGAAGAATCAGATTGTAATCCGATCTTCCATAAGTAACTAAATCAATCTATTATCTCATGTACTCATGTATATATACTATTACCTAGTAAATGAAACACAAGAAATATTCTCACAATCAATATGGTATCAAGAGCCTAATAGGCCATCGCCCCTCCCTCTCTTTTTTTTTTCTCTCCTCTCTTCCTCTATCTCATCACCATGTTGCAGGAACTTCCCACCATTGAAGCTTCTTCCCCTTCTTCTACTCCCAAGTCCTCCCAACCTGCGATCATGGGTGCACATCACTTTGTCTCAATAAAATTCATGTCCAAGAATTTTCTATTTTGGGATGCTCAAATATAGCTCTTTCTCAAAGGACAAAAATTGTTTGGCCATCTCGATGGCACTAAACCCAGACCCACAGATCTTCCAGCTGCCTCTGAATGGGATGACCAAGACTCTTTGATAATGAGTCTTTTTATCTCTTCTTTATCCAATGAAGCTCTCCCTCTCATCATCGACAAAGATACGAGCAAAGAAATCTGAGACTCTTTCTGCGCTGCCTATGGCTCTGTGTCGAATACCCGGATCATGTCACTCAATCTTGCACTCCAGGATCTCTCTCAGTAGTCTGACGAATCTATCACCAGTCTTATGCAATGAGCCAAATCTCTCTCTGATGAGCTCGCTGCTGTTGGCTCCCCTCTGAAGCAAACTGACCTCTGTCTCCATATTCTCCGTGCTCTCCGCAAAGATCTTCATGACATAGTTCCAACCCTGCTCGCGCCTTCTAAACCACTAGCCTATTCTAATCTTCTTGACGTGCTTCTCAGCCATGAGTTCATGAATCAGGCCTCTGCTCGCCCAACATCTGGCATTGATCCTCCACCATCCCCGGATTCTCCTTCTGCAAACACTGCTCAACATCTGGCATTGATCCTAAACCGGTCCCACCTTCCCCACCACCTGCTGCCCCAGCACGCCTCTACCCTATGCACCTGTGCTCTCACAAACAACCCCTACCCCACATGCTTTGACCACTACTGCTCCTGCCATACCTGAACCAACTTGTTTCTCTAAAGCAAATAAGCACCCTCAATGGCACCTTGCCATGGCTGAGGAGTTTAATACACTCATAAAAAATGGCATCTGGTCCCTCATCCCATGTCTATCCCATTTAGAGAATCATGTAGGATGCAAATGGGTATACTGCATTAAGCGCAAAGCAGATGGGTCCTTGGAATGGTATAAGGCTCGGTTAGTCACAAAAGGGTTTCACTAGCAACACGGGATTGATTATACTGATACATTTAGCCCAGTGGTTAAGGCTACCACTGGTCGTTCCATACTTGCTATAGCTGTCTCTCAAGGCTGGTCGCTCCGCCAACTTGATGTCTATAATGCATTCCTGCATGGTCGCCTCACAGAAGAGGTGTTTATGACTCAGCCCCAGGGTTTTGCAGACCCCAATTGGCCCAATCATGTGTGTCGCCTACATAGGTCCTTGTATGGCCTCAAATAGGCCCCTCGAGCGTGGTTTTATAGGCTCTCCACTTTCCTCCTTCATTTGGGTTTTGTTGCATCATGGAATGATTCATCTTTATTCATTTATAAATCTAATAGCTATCTCCTGTATCTTTTGGTTTATGTTGATGACATACTTATCACAGGCAAAGCACAGGTCACTGTTCTAATTACCAAACTTGTGGTTGAATTTTCTATCAAAGATCTTAGCACCTTGGGTTTCTTTTTGGGCATTGAGGCAGCACCACAACCCAATGGTATTCTTCTTTGTTAGTCCAGGTATATCCATGACCTACTAGCATTCTCAGGCATGATTGATTGCAAACCGGTTCGCACACCTATGGTTGTGACAGAACTGACATCGTCTTCAGGGGGTGCTCCCTTCGATGATCCAACTCTCTATTGCTCCATTGTGGGCGCCTTACAGTATGTGACCCTTACCCATCCAAATGTGACTTTCGCTGTGAAGAGGGCATGCCAACATATGCATACCCCAACTAGGGATCACTGGAGTCATGTCAAGCGCATTCTCTGATATAGCAAGCAAAGTTGCTCCCATGGTCTCTTGGTTGAGCACTCCTCCAAGGCCACACTCCAGGCCTTCTCAGATGCCGATTGGGCTGGTAGCAATTCTGATCGTCAGTCCACTGGTGCTTACGCCATCTACCTTGGGCCAAACCTGATCTCCTGGTCCTCTCGCAAACATAAAACTGTGGCTCGTTCTTCAACTGAAACTGAGTACAAAGCATTAGCAGATGCCTCTGCCGAACTCATATGGTTGGAATCTCTATTTCAGGAATTGAGCTTTCCTATTCAAGGCCCCCAAATCCTGTGGTGTGATAATATAGGTGCCACATATTTATCGGCCAATCCGGTGCTCCATGCTCACACCAAACATGTAGAAATTGATTTCCACTTCGTTCGTGAGAGTGTGGCCAATCGTCAGCTAACTGTGCAATTTATCTCCACAACTGATCAGCTCGCTGATGCTCTCACTAAACCTCTTGCCACCGCCCGATTCTAATTCTTGAGGGACAAGTTGAAGGTTCGGTCTCCTCCACTTACAACTTGAGAGGGTGTGTTGCCCAGTATTGATCAACACTCCAGCTCACAGATACTTGGGTGATAAGATTTCCACATCAGTATCACAATCTCACATGTGATATCAAGCTCCACAAGATCTCAAATTTCTTATTATCCTATCTTCTGTAGTTGGAAACTTAGAAATTGTGTATTGTTACTCTTGGAAGAATCAAATTGTAATCCGATCTTCCATAAATAACTAAATCAATCTATTATCTCATGTACTCATGTATATATACTATTACCTAATAAATGAAACACAAGAAATATTCTCACAATCAATAGAATGAAACCGATAATATCTTCCCCTATTGTGTGATATTCTTTTACATTTACCCAAAAGTCATGATCAAAGAATTCCCCTCCACTGTGGCTAAAGGAAAACCGGATCCATAAACAAAAGACATAAAATATTCTAATACGTCAAAGGCATTAGAACGTGGGCCACATTGTTCAACTTCATTTTTTCCACCTTTAGAACCGTCTTTATTATTTTCTATGCTTTAATTTTTTCATCATTTTGATCCGTTTTCCGTTTTCCGTTTTCCGTTTTCCTTTTTCCTCATTTGTTAGAATTAAATATCAATTAGTCTTACCAAGGCATCTTCTCTCCCTTAGTTGAAGTTGAATCTTATGTGAGATCTAGAAGCGCAATAGATCCCATTTTATAAGACCTTTGAACGGTAAAACCATCTTTCTGGTCAAGCCATTTAAGGAATTTTGCCGAAAGCACTTACAATGGTAGCAAAAGGATTGGGCCGACAAGCCCTTAAAAAATAAAATTTTAAAAACAAAAAGTATCTCCAAAATGTTGGAGGGAGGAGACTACGCCAACAACTCCTCTTCGGGTTAAAATCGTCTGTAATTCTGATCTGGTACAATTCCGTGAAATACTACCTTCAGGGGATGACACGTGTATTGATACTAATGCAATGGTCCAGATCTGGTACAACTAATAAAACCTTAAATCATTTAAATCAGATCTGGACCATTGCATTGGTATCAATACACGTGTCACTCCTTGAAGGTGGTATTTTACGAAATTGTACCAGATCTGAATTATAGACGATTTTTTTCCCTCCTCTTGATCTCTACCTTTCCTCCTGACACTCTCTCCTCTTGCCTCAATTTATTGGTGGGTTCTTCATACCATTAACTTAGAAAATCTTTGCACACACGTTATATATTTTGCCACTATTTTGTGGAAAATTGTTAGGCAAAAGGCCAACATTCTTGTGGTGAGTAATACTATATGGCACAAAAAATTCCTAAAGGTGACTGGTCAAAACTTCTATAAGTAATTGCTATAATATATTACAAAATAATTGACCAAGAAGACAATTCTCCTTCACCAACGGTCATGAGGGGTACGGATGGTGTACGGATGGTGTGTAGAGGGAATTGGAGAACATGAAAGAATAATATGAATTTCATATATTATTTGTAAATCATTTATGACACTAGGTGGATATACTTTTCCTTCACCCATGTCTTATAAATTTTTTGCAATTGAACAATGTCTTTCCACTAACGTGCATGCAATATGTACACTGTGGTAAACCACACACACACACACACATATATATATATATATATATATATATATGGTAATTAATTTTTATTGCAGACTGCGAAATAAAAAATGTTGTCATGGTAGACCACTCCACACCTTACTACCTTAGTGCTTAGCCTAATCCAATTACATTTTATATATATATATATATATATATAAAAGATTAATCCAACTACATCACTCATTGACAATGTTCTCTTCTTTTCCCTTGGGATCAGTGTACCATAATTCTCAAATCCTATAGCTATATTAATTAATAAACAAAAAGAAAAATGCCACCATGTCGCGTGGTTCCTGTGCTAGTGTGTGGAGGGGAGTCAAAATATATTGGGACATGGACATTAATAGGATGTAGGTATTTTTTTTTCATTAGGGTGAGTCTATCATTTTGCCTTCTCTATGTCTGAGTACAGGGACCACGTGATCATGTAGCGATCGTTTCCTTTTTATAAAATTTCTATATATATCTGCAGCGACTTCCATTTTCATCAATTAGTTAGGTAATCAAATATAAAGGACAACGGTTGGTATGTATTTTTGGAATAAAATTTTAGGTTTAAAGCATGTTCTCGAATTTAGTTCTTCTTTATTTTCTTGCTTTAGAATGCATTTTAAACTCAAAATCTACTCCAAAAATGCATTACCATACATAAACTAAAAGTATTTTTTTTTTTCTTTTTCTGATTTTTCATATCCATTAATTGAATCCAGATTAACATGGCCAAATCCATAGATCCAAATAAGAGTCGAAATTGTCTGTAGTGAGCAGTGAGGTGCAGTGAGCATTCAACAACTAAGAAGGATTGGCCATGCACCCCAACTGTTGAATGCTCATTGCATCTCAGACCTTTTTGACACCCCAAATAAAGAAAAATCTTCGACCGCTTCCTCTCTTGGCATTGATGGGGTGAGTTGGACTAGTGGAGTATAGAAACCAGAATTTATTTATAAATGGATATGGTCGGCTAACCATGGTAGGAAAAAAAAAAATCAAAGTTTCTCTCTTTTTATCTTTGGAGTCTGATCTTCTGATTGACAGGATTTTACCTCGTTAAGAGAAGAATAGTGGTATACTGAAAGGATAAGCACAAAAAAGAAAAAAAGATAATGTAACATTTTTTTTTTTTTAGAACTTTGAATACAAAGTGGTTTCTTTCATTAAATAGGTATTAGTATGTTAGTACGTAATATACAAAATCAGCATAAAGGAGTGCACCAATGAAATGTGAAATAATGAAAAGAATGATTCTATAAATGGGAAGGTGGCAAGATATTTCATATGAAAAGGAAGAGATAAAGAGAAAGAGAGTGTATAGTGTATCCTCCCTTGACGGCTCAGAGAACTTTTCCTTCTTTATTTAACATTTTTACCATATTATATATCATACTATTATATAAAAGTATGTAATCATGTTTCGTGGCTAAGATTTTCTTTGATTTTTTTATCCCTCTTACTTATTTAAATACATCATATTTTTCATTATTTTTTTAGTCAATTCTTTTTATTTTTTCGATATTGTTGGTACCCTTTATATATATTATTAATATTTATATATTTTTTAAATTTTAGTTTCTTTATTCCTATCACATCCCTTTCCTTATCTCTCCCTCCTTTTTTCCCACTTTCCTTTTCTTCCTCCCCTCTCACATGTTCTCTTAAGTTGGTCTCTTTTTTTCTTAAAATCTATATATTTTTTAAGAGAAAAGAAAAAAATCTATATTTTGAAGAGTTTTGATAATACAAAAAAAATTCTTTCTAAAATTTCTCCCTCCCCTCTCTCACGTTCCTCTCTTTTAATCCATATCTTTCTAAAAAAAAATATATATATATATATATATATTAATCCATATCTTTCTAAAAAAAAAATTATATATTGCTATATTTTTTGGTACCATTTGTTCATTTTTTTTTATAATTAATATTTTCTAA
>NC_056567.1:4126982-4233261 GCF_013358625.1 Macadamia integrifolia | reverse complement strand
CAATAAAAAATATTTAAAAAAAAAAATTAGTTTCCTTATAATTTCCAACTCTCATACGGTTAAACCCCCTTTCTACCAAAAGAATTCTCACGATTCTCTCTCTCTCTCTCTCTCTCTCTCTCTTCTTTTGTTATATTCTTTCTTTATTAATTTACTTCTCTCTTCACTATCTTGCTATATTTTATCTCTTTCTATTTTTACTAAAACAAATCTATATATTTCTATATTCTCTCCTCTCAATTGCTTTTCTAATTTCGTTTAGCTTCTTTATCAATAAAAAATATTTAAAAAAAAAAATTAGTTTCCTTATAATTTCCAACTCTCATACGGTTAAACCCCCTTTCTACCAAAAGAATTCTCACGATTCTCTCTCTCTCTCTCTCTCTCTCTCTCTTCTTTTGAAACTCTTTTCCTTCTACCCAAAAAAAAAAAAAAAAAAAAAATTTCATGCTGTCTCTCACGTTCCTCTCTTTCTCTCCTTGGCTCTTGCAGGAAGGGGCTGACATTAGTTGAGAAAAAAACAAAGCATGAGAGGCTGAAGGTTCCTTACTTCTGAAGTTGGTTCCGGGAATGATGTACCTAGATTCATTCTTCAGTAATTTCTTTTGTTTCTCTAGGTTATTGTTTGAATTTGATTTCTGTCAATGATTCTTTTCCAATATATATATATATATATATATATGTATATATATTTTTTTTAATTCATAGTTCTTTTGTTCTTGGACTTCTTTTCATTCCTATAGTTTTAATTTTCATAGTTTACCTATATATGTAGAATAAAGATTTTAAAAAGTATTGGAATTGTTGCAAGTCTTTATCGCTGATTGAGAGTCCGAGGAGTCGATGGTTTCAATTACAATAGAGCTTTGTTTTTTCATCTTATGCAATGTAAGTGATATCATGTGGTTTACCAAAGCGTTTCCAAGGATTTACTCTTCTTTGAATATCTAAATTTGAAATCGGTAAAAAGTATGAATTATTTCTTTCAAATCCCTTTGTCATTGTTGCGGATAAATAGAGATTTTTGTAATTCCCCTTCTCTCTCTCTCACAGTTCTCTTCTCAATTCACTTCACTCACACACTCCCTCGACTTGTCTCTGACCAAATCCAATCTCGAATATGTGAGAGTAATAATGTTGGCACAACTTTAACACTGAGCAGCAACGATCGAACTCACTTTTCAAACGATGATCAGAAGTCAGACTTCTCTGCAACTTTGTCGACATTGTGAAAGATGTAAAAAATATGAAATATTTCTCTCAAATTCCTTGTCATTATCAATATTTAAGTTGAAGATATGATGGAATTTCTCGATTCGTAGTATAGAATATTACTTTTTTTTCTCTACGAATTTTTATTTTTTTCTGCATTGAGGGTCTCATGATCTTATCAACTATAAATTAAGGCATTGAAGGTTACTTGATTCTAATGATTTTTTTACGAATATTTATTTAGCCAATTCAACCATATTTTCCATCTTATCTGACTACTTATTTTTAGATTTGTGTTCATTGCAACAGCTCCTTGGAATTCTTTAATTAGCTATCCCTTGTTTCAATGGAAATTTAAGGAGAAGAAGGTACGTAGATATTGCTCAAGGTTTTCCTATAAAGTAGCCTAACGACCTGTTTGTGTTTTGAATTATTGTAGTAATTTTTCTTGTGATTTCAGTTTTATAAATTATTCTATATACTTTATACTAAATAAAAAATTATTGAACGAATGGTTTTGGTTTTAATTTGTAATATTGAAGAATGACGAATCAAATCATTTTCCTAACACTATTTGGTTTTCATCTCAAAGCATTATTGTACCATTCATAATGCCCTATAGACCTTTCAAGATATCATTTTCTTCTGAGCTTGTCTAGCATTGAAAATAAATAAACTTCAATAGAATGCACTCCAAAGTCACGATAACATTTTTAAAATCCATGTATACACATTCACATATTTGACTTATTTGTGACCCAAGAAAGTAATTTTGCTTTAACCAAAAAAAGGGAAAAAATGCATTATTGATAGATGAATTGAGGATAACATTTATTATATTATTTATTTTGAGCTGGACACCTCTCTCTCTCACACAAACCCTATCTCTCTTTCAAATACTCTCACCCTCAACATATGGCCACACGTGCATTTGCATGTGTAATTTTTACTAGTATGTAATATGTATGTATGTATACATATATATTTTTTTATTTAGCCCCTCCTTACTCAAAGATTGAAAGGAATTTACATGTGGAAAAGAGAAAATGGATTTAGCCTTAAGCCATTTGGGGGAGATAAGAAGTTGTGTTGGGTAAATAAGAAGATAAGCTACCACGTCAACATTGGATTTTTCCTTCGACATCCTTCACTATGGGGTTGGTGGACTGGGATGATCAAAGGGGGTTGGGGGTAGTTTCAACCTCGTCAATTAGAGTGAGTGTAATTTAGACCTAACAATCCAATCATATGGTCACTTTTCCCATGAAGAAAAATTCTTCCTTAACTACAGGTAAAAAAAAAAAAATCCTTTCACCATATTACAATGTGATCGGGATCTAGAAGCAAGATGCTTGGTAGTTCAAAGTCAACAAAAGAATCATGGGTCAAAAGTCATTGGGAATATTTGAATTTTTTTTTTTTTTAGTAGAAGGAATGACCAACCACCAGATTCAAGTCCAACTGCAGATAGTCTAATTAGCACCAAATTCAAGCCCAACTTCAAACTAAGAAAAAATAACAGCTAAAGACTTACACAAGATTTGTCCTAGATGCCTCTTCTTTTTCTTCTTTTAGTTTCAACTTAGCTTCTAGAAATGTGGTTAATTATGATCATATGGTAGTAGCTTTGACAAATTATTTTGGGGGAATTTACTATTATTCCCCTTGGCCTATATTTATTAAAACTACCCTACTTTTTATCTTTTTTTTTTTTTTTTTTTTTTTTTTTTTTTACTTCCCTGCATTTGATTTTTATATCTCTTTCTTCCCTATTCTTTTTAAATATGTACCCAGATTATCTTTCCTTTTCACCTGTAACCTATTACACTTTTTTCAAATTGATTGGTTCAAAATATGGTTTGAACCGAACCACTAATAAGTTTTCTCTCATCCAATCATCAAGGATATTGCAAATTCAAAAAAGAATAATTTTTTCTAATCTATATCTATATCGGTATCATATGTTCCAATCGGATATTTGCATTGCTGATCCAATACTTTTATCAATTCTATATCTATATCGGTATCCTATGTTCCAATCGGGTACCACACATTTTTTTTTTTTTTTATTCCCTAAAACTATGTGTCGCAAACCTAATGGGGAATGTTACTTTGAGATTACTGATCCGAATTAGTATCGACAGAGACCATTCTGCAAGAAACAAGTTAGTAACATGTGTCCATGGAAGAAAATATTGTTTGTATCTCAATCCTTTAGGGGTCCATTTTAAGGCATAAAGTTGACTTAAAACATCAAAACCAAGAAGAATATCCTTAACAGGAAGGGAAGAACCTAGAACTCTATGGTTGATGACCAAAGTGGGTAATATCTTGATTTTGATGGGAGCGCAAGAGATTTTGTCAACAGTAAAGATCTGTCCAATTGCAGCCCAAAATTCTTGTTTGTGAGGCTTTCAACACCAAGATGGGAGGATGTCTGGATTAACAATGGTTGTTGCAGATCCAGTGTCAAAGAAAGCAATTGCTTTGATAGGTCTATCATAGGCTGAAGGGACAAGGGAAACTAGAGCAAATGGAAGATAACTGGGGTGGACTGGGGTAACTGGTGGTGCATATACCGGTGGAGGAGTTGGATAAACTAAATCTAACTGGTAGAGGGGTTCAAATCCCTTAGACTCATCTTCAAAGGAGGAGGAAAAATCTTGTAGATCTGAAGGTGCTTCAATGACAAATAAAGAATTTTGAGAAAGTTCACCATCCAAAGAGTAGATCGATTCAATGTCTTCATCAAAAGAGACCTCATATGGCTCTTGGAATTGAGATAACATATGGATTAGCTTTTCCCGCTTCTTCTGATTGGGGCAATTTTTTACAAAGTGCCGCTTTTGTTCAGATACATAACAACGATCACTATTCTTTTCGCAAACCTTCTTCTTACAAAGATATTTCCATCGTCGATTCTTGTGAGAGGGTTGCCGTCCATTTTTGTTAAATCTTTTCTTGTAGGTTCGGAAAAATTTGTAGCGATTTTTCTTTTTTGTGGAGCAATCACAAGTATGTGGATCTTTGCACTTGATTTGCAAATGGAATTTGTCACGAGCATTCTTCAGCTTGGAGGAAAGTTAATCCCATTCTTGAAGAAACTGCTTTTGATTGCAAAACTTTCAAAGTACAGAAAGAGCCTTTTGATAAATTTCACCAAGAGAGAGGCAATCAATGGCAATACCTTGTTGTTCACATAATTCTGTTGCTTCATCTCCAAGAGGTTCAGGAAGGGAACTACGGAAGATCCGTTTGACGGTTGAGTCATTGGGTCCACCAATATGATAAAATCGGGAAGACATTCGATCATAGTGCTTATCAAGATTCTTCTTTTGAAAAGAACAACACTTCATTTGGAGGAATTCTTCCTTCATTTTGTCTTTAAGATTTTGAGGAGGACCAAGAAACTCATTGTGGAGAATGACCAAAAATGCTTCAATCGTAGGAACTTTGACTAGTTGAAGTTATCGATATCCTCCAAGGGAAAGGAACCATTCTCTCAATCTTCCTTGTGTTTTTGCCAAAAACTTTGAGATAGCAGAATTTGGGGTAGCCCCTTCAACAAGTAGCTCATAAGTGAGCCAAGCATGAAATTCTGAAATTCTATCCTGCCATTTGGTTATAGGGACATCATTAAGGGTGAAAAAATGTTTGGGATCCTGGTTATGATAAGGATTAGGGCCACCACCACTGCCCGAGTACTGTTGGGGACCGGTTCCTTCACCCTCACCTTCTTCATCATCACCCATGTCAGTAACTGTAGCACCATCAGCTTGTTGCTCAGAAACCATCATCGTATCTTGGGGCTCATTCGAGAAAGCAAGCATGTAATTTTCCTCATCAGAAACATCTGGAGATGATAGTACCTGAGGCTGGGGAGGTCGAGAGGCTATGGTTTTTAGGAGGGAATAGAGGATGTTTGGGTTCTCTATAGGACCACAAGTTGGGGCTGGCTGCGAGGATGACAGAGGAGGTGGAACATAGGGGATTGATGAAGGAGGGCTAGAGGAAGGAAGAGTATATGGTGGAAGGGAATATGAAAAAGGGGGTGGTCTATATAGTTGGATTTCTACATAGGTGGGCTTTGGCTTAGGTTTGGGTTTTAGGGTCCGCTTTAATTGGTGTTGCTGATCTTGGATAGCTTTCAACATGTCTATAGGAAAAGAGTTATGTGGTACAGTTGTAGGCAAAGGCCTTGCACTAGTGTTACCAATACTCATATGAGCATCATAGAAATTTGCATATGGCTTAGAAGGAGGTACAAAGGGTGTGGGGGTAAAAGTTTGAGTGGTTTGGGATGGAAGGAAAGAGGTTTGTGGAAAAGCTTGGGATGCTTGAAGGGTTCTGAGATGGGCCTTTAAAAACTTTTTCTCCTTCTCTTTTTCTGCCAGAAGATTATATGCCTGGTTGTAATCCGAAACAGTAGCCACAATTCCCAATAGTTGTTGGTGCACTTCTTCTATCTTGGCCTTTAACTCATTTATCATCGAAGAATTGGTAGAAATAGATTGTTGCCATACTCCTTGGGATTGTTGCATCTGTTGTTGATTCTGGGCAATTTGCTATAGGTACTAATTTTGGACTAAAGCATTTTCTATTTGCCAATTCAAAGCAGATTCTGTTGGAGAAAGAGGAGATGGTTGTCCATTGGACTGGATAACTCTGGAATGGATCTTCGATTGGTGTTGTCTATGTTCACTGTTTTCAAAATCCATGGTAGATGGAAAATCTTTCTGGACAGAAGAAGAACTGGAGGCTGGTGATGATGGTGGAAGAATCATATGATAGGGGAGGAGTTCTGTTGCTGTCTGAGAGGAAGGATGTCCATATTCCACAAGGAATTGATATTTACCACTGTCCTCTCCCAAGGGACCAACAAAAGAGTCTCCAAGCTCATACCTTTCTCGGAGGCTTTGCTGAGAGCTTTTCTTCTTTTTAGACTTTTTAGGCTTACTCCGTTCATCATCACTTTCTTCAGAGGAACAAGAGGGGAAGTTACAAACATCAAAACATGTGTATCTAGAAGCACTTTGAAACTCATAAATAGGATCTCCATATTTAGTATAGGCTGCTATGGGAACAGAAAGGAGTTCTTCAGTGTGGTGTTGCTGAGGGAGAATAGGCAAAATGGTTGAAACTGGAGGAGGAAAACGAATCTCAACTTGACCATCTGGTCGTCGAGAATAGGTAGGATTTGTTGACACAAGGGGTTGAGATTGTGTCTGATTTTGAGCTTGTATTCATTGCTCATACGTAGTAAGCCATGCTGCGGTAATAACTTCACAAGGTCAAATCGATAGATCTATCTAGGAACATAAGTAATAGTAGAAACCTGTTGGGAATCTACATTGATAAGGAGAGCATCAGAAGAATGGCCGGTAACAAGGTCCAAAGCATGATTTTGAAGTCGGTAGACCATCTGATAATGAAGAGTTGCTGCCTTAGCATCAGGGAATTGTGGAGCACCTGTGATCTGGACTTGAAGTTGCAGAGCAATGGTAAGATGTGGATCATAAAGAGGAATATTGTAATTCGGATAGATGGTGAAGAAAATTATTCCTACATTTAGTGTAATCTGGATATCTGTGATGATAGCATGCTCAAATTTTTGAAACCGACTGTCAAGAAGATCCATCCTTGTGACCACTAGAAGCCCTTTTTGGCCATGGAAAGAAAGGGCTAAACGGATTGCTCCAAAATGAAGTTGAGTATAGCCTTGGGCCATCGCAGTAGTAGGTAGATCAGGAGGTAGTTAAAGAGTAAAGAATTGTTCTTGAGATGTAGCAGGGATGACACACTGATCATACCAAGATGCCTGGACTAACTCTTTAGCAACAAGGGTTTTCTTCGGTGCAAAAATTGCAGTAATCTTTTTCTTTGTTGTTGTAGGATTTTTGGGAAACACAGTATAATGATTTACTACATGGTAATTTGTTAGATGTCTCTGCTGGTCTTCAGGTAGATATTGTATCTCATACAGATAATTAAATTTGGATGCATTACTGGAACATAGAGGTAAAGGTTCAATTGAGGAAGAAGAAGTAGAAGGTCGAGATGGAGCAAGAATAGACACTAGTAAGGATGTCATGATAGGAGAATTTCTCCTTCAAGGATATTAGTCAGACTATAACACTAGAGAATTCATTAAAGTATATCAGAGATGTGTCTTCCGAGATGATCTACACAATAATCTGCACAGGAAACCTAATGTCGAGATGCAAAGAGCAACAACGCCATCATGACAAAAGCTCACCAAATATCTCAAGGCCAATGTTCACAAGTGCAGGTTATTGGACATAATACAAATATGCTCGTCTTCTCAGGCTACCTGACCTACTATTAACCTGCTTGTTCTGATGTGGAGGATCAGGAAGACCAGCAACCACAGAACATACTTAAGCAAATGTATAAAGAAAAAGATCCCCAATATCATAGAAAGAAAGATACCTCAAATGCTCTTTTCCATTATGGCAAAATCCAAATTTCTTTATCTAGTTTCCTTTAAAAAAGAATGAAGATATCAACCCCACCAAGGCAAGCCATTATGGGATGAACCCTGAACATCTCGCTATGGCGATTGAGGAACTCCAACAACTCCAACAGTGAGGGTTGATTGAACCAACCACCTCGGCATGGGCATGTGAAGCTTTCTATGTAAACAAAAGAGCAGAGCAAACTAGAGGAAAGATGAGACTTGTCATTAATTATCAACCTCTTAGTGTTTTTCTTGCAGATGACAAGTTTTCTCCACCAACAAGGTCAGTTCTTTTATCCCAATTACCAAATGCCCGAGTTTTTTCAAAGTTTGATCTAAAAACAGGGTTTTTGTAACTTGGTATTCATCCAGATGATAGACCAAAGATAGCTTTCTACATTCCTGACCATCCTTATCAATAGAAAGTCATGCCTTTTGGTTTGAAAACAGCTCCATCCATCTTCCAAAGAGCTATGATGAAATTTTCTCTTCTGTTGAGAAATTTGCTTTGATCTATGTTGATGATATTCTTCTCTTTTCCAAAGATATGGATTCTCATTTCAAATTGTTGTAAGAATTCCACTCTATTGTGCAAGCCCATGGAGTTATGCTCTCTCCAAAGAAATTGACAATTGACGTCTCTAAAATTGATTTCCTTGGAGTCACCATTAGAGATGGACAGTATCAGCTTCAACCTCATATTGGAAAATCACTAGTCTAATTTCTTGATGACAATCTTACTAAGCAGCAAGTGCAGCAATTTCTTGTAATTGTCAATTATATATTGGAATTCATTCCTAGTAGGATCCAACTCAGCAATTCTATATGCCTTTTTGAAAAAGAATGCTCCACCATGGTCTTCTCAACATGCAAAAACGATTCAATCATTGAAGCGGATAGCACAATCTCTTCCACCATTAAAAATCTCTTCTACAGGATTGCGAATTCTTCAGACTGACGCAAGTGATCATATTTGGGAAGCAATCCTTCTTGAAAAACTAAACAACCAAAGGCATGTTTGTGGTTGTAAAAGTGGACTGTTCACTCTAGCAGAAAAAAATTATCACAGCACATTCAAAGAAATTCTGACTGTGAAAAGAGGCATTAAGAAATTTCAGTTCCACTTAATTGGTCATACTTTTCAAATAGAGATGAATATGTCTTATTTTCCAACGATGTTGCAGTTCAAACAGAAGGCCCTTCCTCATCCTCAGTTGTTACGATGGGAAGACTGGTTTGCTAAATGATCTTTTACAGTCAAGCATCTTAAAGGCACCAATAATGTTCTTACAGACTTTCTTTCACGATCAACCCAGCCACCCCAATAGTCTCCACCCATTCTACCCTTAATCTTTACCCTTACCCCTGGGGAATCCTCATCTTCCCAGTCCAAGCCTTACTTCATGAATTATTCTCATCCATTCTAACCAAGACTATTATTTCCTATAGCCATGATATGTATAGACGTCTCTTGCCTACCCTTGTGTACAATTATGGTTTGCATTATAACTGGGTTAAATGTCATCCCTCTTTTTCATATCTCACCATTTTTACTATAGATTCCTCGTTCATCTTTGAAAGGAAATTCTATGTGTTTTTCTGGCATTTACTTTCAGTCTACAAGATAGCCATCTGTTTCAATATTCCAATCCTTGTCCATTATTTAACCCAATACCGAGTTGATCGCCTTAATTCCCAATATTTGGCCAAACTCCTTCTGCTTTTTACGACTGATCTTGAATAGTTAAGTGAATTTCAATCTTTCCCATCCAGTGCTCATTATGTTACCATCTTGTTTTACTGACCTCCACTCCATCAGTCTGCATTTGATGAACATCAGGGCCTATATAACCTTGTTCGATACAATCCCACGGCTGAGACACTCTTTACCTCAGTCGATGACCCATTTGCTGAAAGAACAGATGAGCCTGAACAATGGTGCCAGTTGATGCATGCCATGTGTGCCTTTTAATGATATTGATAACCAAAAGGTTCCCCAAGAGCTTTTGCACTCCACTAAGACTGCATGGGACATTCCCACTATTGCCTGTCTGCCAGAAATCACTTATATCATACACCAGTAGGAAGAGTTTTTGGAGAATCAAGTGGCCAGATCATTTGGTAATCACATGATTGACACTTCTGCATCGAGCTACTATTCGAGTGATTGAAGTGACCTTTCTGCTTTAGTTTTGTGGTGTGCATTAAAAGATTCTTTAGGTGTTGTCATATCTACTTTACTGAGTTAGTAAGGCTTGTCATAATTATCTATTCCTTTATGTAAATAATGTTGTTGGCACTTTGGTATTATGAGATGTAAGCTTTACGGATCTCCAAGGTTGTGAAGTCCGGGATGTCTATATAAGGGTTGTCTCCCTTGTGTTATGTATCGAGTCTCTTAGAGTCTCTTAATATTATTGATAAAAAATATAGATTGCTAAATTTGTGATGATGGATGAGACAAAAATAATAATAATAATAAATAAATAAATAAATAAATAAACAACATCCTTGATGATTGGATGAGACAAGAAAATTAATAATAATAATAACAAATAAATAATATTTTTAAGGACACATGCTATGTCAATATCCTTGATGATTGGATGAGACAAAACTTGTAAGTGGTTTGGTTCAAACCATGTTTTGAGCTAATCAATTTGAAAAAAGTGTAATAGGACATAGGTGAAAAGGAGGGTTAATCTAGGTACTTAAAAAAGAGTAGGAGAGAAATAGATGTAAAAATAAAAAAACATGGGAGTATCAAAAAAAAAAAAAAAAAGGTATGGAAGTTTTATTAAATATAGGTCAAGTGTAGGGGAGTGATAGTAAATTCCCCTTCATTGGGATAATGACTTCTGTTGGGATGATAGATTCCTCCAATATATGGTTGTTAGAAGCTGTATTGACCAAGGATCAAGGCTATAGGTATTGATATTGGAAGCCATATTCTTTATCAATATAAAATCAGATGAAATTTTAAAAAGGGTGAGAGAAGGCTACCCGGTCTTACGACTCTACAATTAGTAGATATAGGGTGGCACGAAAGGACCTCATCGTCCCCCTGCTGGATTCTTGGCCACGTGCTCCCACTGGACTCTGACCTGGTGCATGGACCACGCGAAGAGACACCTATGAACCAAGAATCACAAGAGAATATTACTTCTTCTTCTTCCTTTTTTTTTTTTTTTGGATAATATGTTGACATTTTATTGGATACTTATGCTGACTTAATTTGGACAAATGCAATAAGAGGAAGAGCTAGAATGCTAGATATCTTATGGGCCAACAAAAGTAATATAGACCAATGCAATAGGAGGAAGATGGGTACCCATGGGCTTAATTGGTTTTATGGAAACGAGCTAAAGCCCAACCCAGTTCTCCTTGCCCGGCGGAATGGATCATGGCCATGGCTCATGGGAGAGGGTTATCTGAGCTTCCCTTCAATTTATATCCGATAATGAAACAGTAATTCATCAATTTCTTTTATTTTAGGGAAAAGGTTCTTTTTGGGAGCACACCAATAAAAGAGGGCGAAAAGATTTCATACACAAGGGGTTGGGAGGTCATTTAAGAGAGAAATGGGCCTCACACCAGAAGATGATGGGTTCTACAATTTGGGCTTAAAATTGAGAGAGAGAGAGAGAGATGGGCCCAAGTGCCCAACCCATTTCTCTTGCCCCGCGCCACCAGAATATGATGGGCCATAAATTTGGGCTCAAGATTTACCCAATAAGCGATACCACATTTTCTTTCTTTGGACTGTGTTCGGTTGCAAAGAGAAGAAAAGTAAAGAAAAAAGAATTTAGAAAAATAAGGAAAAAAGAAAAAGAAATGAAATGGTAAGAAAAAAAAAATTATGTCTATTTGACTACCAATAGAAAAAAAGAAAAGAATTCTATCAAAGAAAAATAAATAATTTTTTTTTTTATTTTCTTGTGTTTTCTTGTGGTTTAGGCAAAATTTGCAGTGGAATAACATTTCACCATGCCCAAGGTGAATTTTGAAAAAAAAAAAAAAATCTTCTCTTAGTTCAAGACATATCAAACACAATCAGAATTTCTTAAACTAAGAAAATATTATAATTTTTGTACTTTTTCATTTCATTTCTTTTATTCTCTTGACTACCAAACACAACCATGAGAAGAAAAATAAATAAATAAATAAATGAAATTGTATAAAGAAAAAAAATGTATGTTTGGCTATCATTAGAATAAAAGAGATTTTTTTTTTCTTTTTTCTTTTGATAGTAAAGAAAACTTCACCGTTCCTGTGATGAATTTTGAAATTCAAAAAAAAATCTTCTCTTGATTCAAAATATGCCAAACACAAAAGGAATTTCTTAATTGTAATTTTTTTTTTCTTTTATTTTCTTCTCTTGTTACCAAACACAGCCTTATATACCACAATCATAAAGTGTTGGGAGGTCTGTCTTTTGTCAGATTCTAATTTCTAATCCGACAAAAGAATGTTTGTTTATATCTTGGTCTGGAATCAAACCAACCCACATTGGGCCCAGCCCATTCGTGAACCAATCCAACAATCCAATTGGTCCAGGTTGTTAAATAGTATAAAACTGTATCAAACTGTCATGTCATGTGACTCCTGCCATGTCATGGATCAATATCCATGCAGGGGTAGGCATCACTGGAAAGACCATTTGTCTTTTTAAGAATAAACAAATAAATAAATCAAAAACTCTCAATTTAGAATAAAGAAACATGGTCATATATATGGGGTGGAAAAATAAAACCAAACGATGGCCACTATGCCGGTATCATGCATCATCTTATATTTTCTCTATCTCAAAATGTGATTCCTTGTATAGGAACACCTCCTTTCATGCTTGCATTGAAAGATTCTTGATAGAAAATTATAAGATTAATATAAAATATCAAAGAATATATATAATATTATAATAATGAAGATTCGATTAGAACTGTACCTAAATCCATATCGTGTATTACCAATTGAGTTGATAGCCTAGTGGTGAAAATGCCCTTAACCCATCACTGTTCAAGTTGATTGGTTGTGGGTTCAAGTCTTGGCATGCCCACTATCGTCCATTGGTCTTGCGGAAGCACTACTTACCGTATGGGGGCTTGTATTGGCAATGATGTCAATTGATCAAGTCGGGCCGGTCTTGGTTGGGCTTATACCCTTGAACCATGACTTACCTATTTAAAGAATAAGTTGGTCTTGGTCGATCACGTATCAGGATTGGTCGGGTTTTGGGCTTCAACCAGTCTCCTCATAATTGGGCTATAATCAGGCCCTAAACGGGGTAATGTACTTATAACCTTAAACGGGTCTTAAAACAATATTTAGTTGTCTTACATTTAAGCTACTTTAATATATTTTATTAAATCATCAACAATTTATAAAATATATTACACTTAATTACATTCAATAATTGATAAAAATATCAATATATACTCTATTCTATTCAACAAAAAATTGAAATATATATAAAAATAGTCGAGCTAAACGTGTCAGGCTGAGTCGAGCACCCATCGGGCTTACCCTGTGCACCGTGTAATACCTGTTTAGAAACATGCCATGCCTGAGCCCAGCCCAATACGTTTAATAATCAGTGTAGACTCGATCAGTCTAACTAGTGCGGATTTGGGATTAACACCCCTATCATATTTGCAATGTGTATCGATATTGATATCAGTATCAATAGAGACTAATACTGCTATTTCCCAATTCAAAATAATAAAATGTAGGGAGAGGGATAGACACACTCACACACCCTTGTGTGGTAAACTAGCAAGGAGTATCAATGAGGTTGTGGAGCGAAACATCATAGATAAGTGGTCAGGGTCAAGAGTCATTTCAAGGTGGAAAAACAAGAGAGATAAATACAGCCGGTTGCTAACCATGGGACATGGGCGGCGTGCCTAACCATTTTTTTTTTTTTTTATAAAATAGAACACTTAAGTCATAAATTTGATGTTATTTTCTTATGAATATAAGTTTAATAAAGGGATTAAGACATTAAGTTTTCCTTCACCCATATCAATGGTCCCACCTTTTATTATTCAAGGTTCAAATACTCTTATTTAGACCAATTAGATGATGAAATGAGTTAGATGAAAAGAATCACACTTCACCATAAGAGGGTGGAGAGATAGAGACTGGCTCCTTTAAAACAAGTCTACTCTTCAAAACAAACGGTCAAATATGATTCAGCCGGCCAGAATTGAGAAGAGGAGAGGACTTAAAGAGCTTCACAATTCTCAGCTCGTCAGTTTGTGAAGTTGAAGTTTAAAGAAAAATGAGAAATTCGAAAAGTTCTATACATCCCCTCAGGCCTCAGTGCCTCACCCCACGGTGGCAAAGTCGGTTTGGTCGGTCGGCGGTGGGAGTCCACTAATGAGACCAAAAAGTGACTTTGGCCCAATTTGGATCTAATTACCAAACAAGCCTTAACTACTTCTTTAAATAACGATGCCTTGTTGTAACTCTAACTTGAATGCTTACACGTCATTATGAGTTGGGTACTTCATTACGTTGCATACTTGATTAAGAAAGTGGGCCAAGTGGCAGTGTCACACCATTAAATCATGGTATTTGAGTTGAGTTCGTTGAAAATGATATAATTTTTTTTGCAAAGAAAAATTTATGAGAAAAGGAATGTACAAAATGGCAAAAAAAAAAAAAAAAAAAACTACCTGGTTTTATGGCCTTGCAGTTACGTGAGAGTAAATGAAAGTGAAAGTGCACATAAGGGTATAAATACAAATGAATTTTTGAAATTAAAATGGATGGTACGTACTACCCTATGTCTAAGTGTAGGGTCCATATAACTCTGGAGTGATCTTTTGCGTATAAAAAAAAAATTAGACAATGATGATAAAAGAATAAAAAATGGTGAAGAAGTGAGAGAGACATCGACCATAGAGAAACCCAAACAAAATTAGCCATACATCTAACCAAGTACCCCCTCTATTACTTAGGGGTTTCTATTTATTAGACCATAATAAAGGATGATCTTTGGGTTTTACTGGCTCCCTTACTTAAATGAGAAAGTTACCCTATTTTGAGAGAGAGAGAGAGAGAGAGAGAGAGAGAGAGAGAGAGAGAGAGAGAGAGAGAGAGCTGAATTAAAAAAAAATAGGGAAGTTTTTTCTTAATATTTTCTTTATAAGAAGAGAACCCCTCTCCACACACTCTCTCTCTCTCTCTCCCTCTTTCTTTTTTAACAATATTCTCAAAGGCAAAGGCCAACTTTCTTTTTCAAAGGGTTTAACGCTTTAATTATGAAAACAAAAGGGCTAGCCTCCTTCTACATTAAAATTTTTCAATAGAGCAATCAAAGTATGACTACACGATAGAATAAGAAACATGTCGTATAGATAACAATTACTTTCGTTATGCATTTTCTGTTCTAAGCTAATTTCTCATATATTAGGTCATTAACTTCAAATGGAATCTTACTCTAAAGCAAAAGAAATATTTTTTTTTGAAAATAGCCATTTTTTGAATATAATTTAATAGAAGTTCAATTTGTAAATTGCATGTTTTGTAATCTCTCTGGTCTAAAAGATTTATAGCAAATTTGCAATAGAAAATGCATTTTTTGAATTACTTTCCGTGGAATATTAATAGAAAATTTTGATTGAGAATATAAGTTTAGCGATAATTTTTATCAATCAATAGTATCTTAATAAGTTAAAGGCACCATGAATCCATGGTCAAAGGTAGCGTGGAAGTAACCCCAAATAAGCTTTTTATATGTAAATCCAATAGGTATAAGCCTGATAGAGTTGAGTATGATTTTTTTTTTTTTTTGTAAGGATGAAAGTCAAAGCTTACGTTTGATTCCAAATTTGTAGTTGTTTTACATAATCCCCCCAAAAATTCGATTAACTTCCTAAATTCTTCATTAGTCGTGCTTAAGTGGTTGACTATTATCTATATCTTCATATAAACAAATTTTGAAATATAATAAAATCTAGTGTAGCTTTTATCCTACATTTCAACTAAACAAGGGACGCAATTAAACCATTATCTATATCTTTAAATAAATAAATTTTGAAATATAATAAAATCTAGTTTAACTATTATCCTAAATTTCAACAAAACAAGGCATGCAATTAAGAGCACCAAAATATAATGAACTACTACATCAAACTAGTAGATTTCATTCCTAAAAAATAATGCACGTCACTACTTTCATTCAAGTTCACAAGATCATTTTAAGAGTTTAAAATTACCAATCATCAATATTTAACCCAACCCCCTCTTAGCACCTCCACGGCTTCACCCCAAAGGCTCCACCTAGAGAGAGAGAGAATGTTCCCTTGGATTTTTTTGTATAAAATTTTTATGATTAGATCAACCATTGATTAAGAATACCTTGGTATATTAAATTTCTTAGAATTTCATGTGACATCTTACATGCTTTTCTTCTTGCACATATGTCACTCACTCACTCCAATTTGACACATTGTGACCATCAAATTAGTCATTTTTCACTCAGTTTTCAACATTTCTTCACTATTTATTTGTTTTTGTTCCTGCAATTAAAAGGAGAGAAAAAAATATAGGAGTCCGAATTTCACATTCCATTTATTGGATGGTTCACAATCTAGTGGACCAAATGTTAACTAATAGAAGGGTGGGAAGGATACATGGTGGGGCATAACTATCAATTTTGAAGATTTTAAAATATATAAAAAAACATTGAGGAAAATGATCAATTTTGTGGGGTTTTTTTTTGTTTGATAATCAATTTAGTGGTTTACATGATGCCAAAATGAAGTGAATGAGTGATATATATATCAAAGAATAGGAGTCTAATGCGCTTATATGAAATTAGGAGAAAATACTGACCTCTTATTTAAAGGAATCTTTTAAAGTTTGGAAAACATAATTTTCTTAATCAACAAGCTTTGATAATATATAAAGATTTTGTTTCTATAATTTTTTTTGAGAAAGAGAGAGTACAAATCGAAAACTCATAATTGTGATCCATATCAGTATTGGTCGATTTTGATTTGAATCATATCAGATTAGATTAGGTTGGATTGGTTGGAATTAGCCCACAGAGAAAGAGTACAGTTCAAAAACCTAGAATTGAGATCCAAATAAATATCGGCCGATTAGGGTCTTAGATCATATTAAATTGGATTGAATTGGATTAGATTAGTTTGAATCAATAGAGAGAGAGAGAGAGAGAGAGAGAGAGAGAGAGAGAGTACAGTTCAAAAACTCAGAATTGGGATCCAGATCAATATCGATCGATTATTATCTATGAGAGAGAGAGAGAGAGAGAGAGAGAGAATTGGGATCCAGAATCAGCCCCTATATCGATATATTTCATGCATTTTAGGGTTTTTCCATATGTACCGGCTTGAGCTGGATGAGGGAATAGGGACCGGACCCATTTTTTATAACCCAGAGAGCGAGAGGGGGGTGTAAGGACAAACTTGGTAAATTAGCACAAATCTCGAGGTGAAAATTAGCCGTCACCTACCCGAGTTTTCGAACCCGACTCTCCCGTGGGTCCACTTGACAGCTTCCTTAACATGTAGAATATTTTCTCTCTCTCTCCGTCTCTCTCTCTCTCTCTCTCTCTCTCTCAAAAACCCATCGATTCGTAGAGGAAGAAACCTTAAACCAGAGTTGCGTTTCTCGATCTTCAGGCAAGTATTTCCGTTTGCTTCTCTTTATTTCGTTTCTGATTTCGTTATATCTTTCATTTTTTCTTTTGCGATTCTCTGTATCTTCTCTGTGATTTTCTTTGTCCTCTTCGAGGAATTTAAGCTACTCAAAAGCGATTCCTCGACTGATTTTAGTGTCTGAGATCAGAATCACAGTATCTGTTTATCGAAAATCTGGATTGAAACGCTCTTATTTCTTCTTTCCGTTCAGTTCAGTCAGGTTTGATGAGAATGTTCATTGTTTATTCTTTTCAATTTTCATGTTTGTAATCTGAGGAACTGTTATTGTTCGCTCTGTTAAAATTACAATCTGCTCTTTATACTCTTTTGTTTCGCCGATTTTCATCGGAATCACAGTTCACAACATCCAAGTTGCAGTGATCGCGTGAGTTTCGTTATCTTTGGGTGTTCATGTATCTTCGATCAATTTGATGAAGCTAGCGAGAGCTCTTTATATTTTGATCTGTTTTGCGACTTATCGATTCGATTCTCATCGGTTATGTTTTAATTATGATCGATGATGTTCATTTGCTTTGCTTATAAAATTTCTGTGTCCTCTGTTTCTGAAATATGAGCAATTCGACTTTCCTTCTCTCCGTGAAATTTCGATGATACTATGACCGGATCTCCTTTGAAGAAATAAAATAATTTCTGTTGTTGTTGTTCTTTTCATTTTTTTATTATCTGAATTTAGATCTGATTTCTTAGCTTAGATCTCAGGGTATCGTCTGTCACTCAGTTGCGATGTAGTAGTGCTCTTGCCGTTTCACTTTACTAATTGTAATTTAATTAGTAGTAATAGTATTTTTAGGATTTTAATCTCTAGATCTTAAGAGTTCTTTTTTAAAATTACTTTTTAGTATTCATTTCTCTGTCGAAATGGAATTTTTATTCAGTTATGAGTCTTTGTCAAACTTGAAAAGGAGGCCGGCATAATTTTGTGGCATATTTTTTAATTTTGATTCCTAACTAGCTCTTCGGAGTCCTGTATCGGAATCGGATTGGGATTGGTTTCAGTCGACACCGATCTGATATATGATACTGATATTCGATCCAAAATTAATCAGATTCAGGCTGATACCAATATGATCCGGTCGTTCCGATACTAATAGTTAGAGCTTGGGACTCTGTTTAAGAGAGGTATATAATCATAATCGTAATCATATAAAGGTAGGACGTGCTATCCATGCTTTTTGGTTTTTCACTCTTTTGGATTAGCTATTAACATATTAACTATATGCACTAAATCTTTGCCGTCCATTTTTTCTGTTCTTTTAGAATCATCCGGTTGAGTAACCTTTGTGGGAACTTATTATTATATTTTTTGGCTGAAATTGTGGGACCTTATTTTGATGTTTGGTGTGGTGAATTGTAGTCCGTTGGATGTGCAACATAGAGTAGGACCCACGTTGGTGGTTCTATAGTGACCTCTCGACTATTTGGTACTTTCTAGCCGCCCTTCCTCTTTGAGAAAGAGATTGTCGGTCATCCATTTGAGATTTGGGCCCACGTGATGTGGAAATTAATGATTTAACACCGTCTGATTGTCATCTTTGTGGGTTAAATAAATTATGAACGATCCTAATTTGTTTATTGAGTGAAAATATTCAATAAGTTGGGGCCAGTTGCCTATCACGCGAGGTTCTGAATCTTCTGATCTTACTCCAGCCTGGAACCTGTCCAGTGTTTTATGATTATGGGGTGTTGGTGTTCAATCCAATAATGGGTATTACCAAAAAAAAAAAAAAAATTAATAGAGGACGGTCACCGCAAATATAGGGGTAATGGTGAGTTTATTCATTGCAATCTAGTGATTGTGGATTTGAATTGAAAAAATAGTCTTTTTACGTAGTGGGATTAAAATTATGGGAAAATGTTGGATATGTCACCGATATCAAGTATGCTAGTATCCATTGTGTCTATCTCTCTCTTCCCTTTTTCTAAAATGACTCTCATATCATTCCTGAATGATATTCCATCATGTGTTCCTATTGGTGTTATCCGCTAGCATACTTGATATCGGCGGCATACCTATCCCTCTCCGTAAAATTATATATATTATGACTTTTCTTAAATCTTATAGTGACGATAATTTCTTTCACTTGGTATACCCTTTGGGGGTTTTGACCATCCACTAATAGGTTCCTGAGTGCTTCAGCAGTGTTCATGTTGACCAAATGATCTTAGTCATCTGAATGGATGGCAGAAAAGTTAGGCTAATTTAATTGATTGAGCCCACTAACTGGACGGTCTGGATCGGTTAATTTCTTTTTTCTTAAAAGAAAAAAAGAAAAAGGATTTTTTTTTTCTGTAATAGTGGTCCGGAGGCCCAGGCTGGCATTGGGTCGACCCAAGTGCCGGTCAGATTAGATGATATCCCGAACCGGGATCAAGTGTTGGCCAGACCAGTCTTGGTTTGGTATTGGCTTTGCCCGTCATTTTGCACTTTCGAGCTAATTACGCCCACCGAATTCAAACTTTGAAGTAGGGGCCTCCGGGGTCCCGTCCTGTAGTTTCCTATACCATGGGCTGAACGCTGGTGGGCAATACTGACTTGGGTCCACGATCACCAACTTTTTGTAGTTTTTCCGTTTTTGTACACATGTACAATGTACTAGTGTTGTTTTCTTCTAGTGTCATTGGATTCTGACATAAAGTATACGTTTAATGGTTTTTCAGGTTTGAGAGGAACGGTGGTTCCTTGCAAAAACACAGCGTTTTTTTCCCCTAGAAAGGGATAGCCATGGAAGGGGAGGTTCAAGCAAGTTCAGAAGTTCAAGCGAAGTTGGCTGAAAGCAAGCCAGAGGGCGATGTTCAGGTTAAGGTAATCTTTCTTGGTTGCTTTGATTTCTCAGATTTGTTTGAATTTTAGGATGAAATTATGGAATGCTCCTGTTCTCTAATGATATAAGCCATGGGTGGTAGGACCCATCACTCACTTCATCATGAATTGTGATTTCGTATTTTATTGTGGTGGTTGTGGTTGTTCAGCTGGATCATGATACTGGGACACTCTGAATTGCATGTTTAAAACTTAAAAATATTACTTGTTAGTTACTTGTCTGTTGGCACATTTGGATCTCATACTTGTCCGTCTATTGATTGATATAATATATGGTTACTATCTTGATTGATGGTATTGTTATTATCATTTTATTTTGGTCGGGGTGGGGGATTTTACTCTACCTATAATGTGACGAAGTTACAATAAGTCCTCGAGAATTTTCAGCCACGGGATTAGTTTAGCAAACCCAGAAACTTCATTGTAGGTACATGGGCTCCACTTAGGAATTGCCTAGCCATAGCTAGCTATATTAGCACCATTTTTTAGCTACCCAGAACCTAGTAATTGTGCGGGGGTTACTAACCTTATTAAAGCAAGTTGGGATGGGCTTAGCCTCATATTCTTGTCCAGGCCCAGTCCGAGTTGGACTGGGAGCAGTAACACATTGGCATGACCAGCCAATGCACACTACATAACACAGTCAATATTCATGGGTCAAAAGATCCAAACTTTTTCTTGGATCTTATGCAGAAGAAAAAAAAATAAAAAATAAAAAAAGGGATGCTCCTACCAGACTTCGATCAGTTAAACGATTGAACGATTCTGTTATATGTACTAGCAGAAGGCACGTTGCATGTGTTTAGTTTTTCAGTATTTGAATCTCATGTTTTCTTCACTTGGTTCACAGAAGTAAATGGCAGACGGAAATGCATAAAAGGAAATCTTATTCAAAAGATGATTTATTAAATTATTCCCGAATGTCTAATGTATTGAATGATTTTGATATAGGAAAAAAAGGGGGGGAACCATGACTTCTGTTTTTGTTGTTGATACTTTATTTCATTTATGCTGATATATTTTGCTAAACATTTGTTGTGGTGATGTATAAGTAAGGTGTAGAGGGCATTGTTATTTGAAAAAATCATGTCAGTCATATACTCCTACATGTTCCATAATACATTGTCCCTGTTTTGATGACTTGATCACCAGGTCAATCTTTAGAACCTGAATGGTTCAATCACAGTATTATCCATCGTTCCTGTGGTCAGTCTTAGTGGAAAAGGACAAATCAAGTGGAATCTTTTGCCAGTTGCAGTTCATTGGGGTTTTATGGAAGGAGAAGAACTCTAAATTTTTTGGAAGATCAAATTCCATGATTAAATAGTGATCTATATCTTGGGAACAATACTTTTTGGGGCCTCTAACACTGTAGTTTGTATGATTTACATAGATTGAGTATAATCGTAACTCATAATTTTTTATTAGTTGCCACATCATCTTTTTGTTTATTCTGTACATCTCCCTTTGATGTACAATTTGCAGATATTCTAGAGTAGTTAATTACCGGGCAAAATTCTGAACTCACAACCTGCTTTTCTTAATGGCTAACTTCGTGTAAAAAGAGTTATAGTAAAGTGAAAAGATATTTCATGCCATTAGATAATATAGTAAAGTGAAAAGCTATTTCAGGCCAAGAGTAAATACCCACACTGTGAACCCCATTTTCCTTCACAGAATACTAGAGATTATCTTGTTCCATCTCAAATATTAGTTGCCCACATAAGGCCAACCAGTTTGTACTGCTGCTTTACTGTGATTGAGCCCCAACCCTGATGCATGGGTGTACCCACTCCAAAGTCATTTCTAGCTCAAACACGCCATTTGGAGGCAGTGTTCCTCTTTAGAGTAGTTGAGCCTTGGATGAGACCAATTAATAATACAACAACAACAACAACAACAACAACTACTCAGCCTTATCCCAACCAAACAGGGTTGACTACTTGGATCCATACCCTCCAATCAGCTCTAGTTGACCTAAGCTATGCATATCTTTCCTCACCATTTCTCCTAAGGTCATTTTAGGTTTGCCCCTAGCTCTTTTAGTCTATTTAACAATCATTTAAAAAAATGTGACTACTTCACCCTTTGACCTTTGAGTTCATGAGCATTTGTAGTAGGAATTGGGCTATTCTTAGCTTTACTTGACAGTTTTTGAGCTATTCTTAACTTTATTTGATATTTTTTGAGCTATTCTTAGCTTTACTTGACAGTTTTTGAGCTATTCTTAACTTTATTTGATAGTTTTTGAGCTATTCTTAGCTATATTTGATAGTTTCTCAGTATAAGTAACTTATAGTTTTGAGTGTATTTCATGTTTATAAGCTAGCAGTATATCGTATTTTAGAAAAGAAAGTGGACATGTGTAGTTCATGTTGAACATGTTTTCCCTAAGCATCATGCCAATATACACTTAGTTTTTAATATTACACAGTGGTTGTTGTGTATTTTGTAGAATATGTGAGAGCTAATGGTATATTTGGAACTAAAATTGTACACATAGGATCTATAGAGTACTTCTTTCTTTGCAAAGGATGCAAGTAATATTACATGTGGCATTTATGGCCATCTTACCAAAGGGAAGATAGAAACATAAAAATAACCAGATATTTATTTTGCCATCTTTCCTCTGTTTCAGGGTGTAGATTTATTTTAACATGCAACATTTCCTAGTAAGCTACATCGATTAAGCCTTGTCAATAGCCATATCCTTGTCATCTTGGATTCATCTTTCTTACTGGAGTAACTTTCTTCAGTTAACATTTGTAGTTATGCTCTGGGACTCCTGATCAAACTGATTCAACTGGAATTGGCTTTTGACTGCAACTGTTGATGACCATAGACCACTTTGAGAAAGATTTTGCAAAACTAAGAATGCTAATTGAGCATCAAGTGAATCACATCAGTTGTAGGCATGTAGCATATGTAGATTCCGATGTTCACTGACTTCATCATTGATATTTGCTGTTAGTTTCAGTCATTGAGATTACTTATTACAAATTGTTTGATGGTTGTTCTGAGATCTAAACTTGATGGACTCAAGTACTATTGATTCTTCAATAAACTGCTTCCTCCCCTACTTATGTTCTTACGAAAATGTGTTCAACCTATTTGGTGAACTCATCAATGTTTAGAGCCATGTGTACCAAAATTAAGGAAGATGCATTATTTTCCTAGTTGCAAGAACCAAGTTATGCAGCCCTTCTCTCAATCTCCATGGCTGATGTACTTTGTATAAGCATATCAGTGTTCTTAGTGCTTATTTTAATGGTAATGCCAAAGAGATAAATCATATGAACATTGTAAAAGTAGGTGGTTGTGCTGAACCCTTTGGATATGCAAAGTTACACGATCAGCTCTTAGATGAAGAATTAAAGGAAATTGCATATGTGAAGAGACAGAAGTGCCTCTACTCAATATATGTAACATTGACATCTTGTTGTGCAAAATATTGTCTTATTGCAATCTTAAGAAGATAAATCTTGCATTAATCCATGGAAATTTCAATGTGTTGAATTCTTTAACATATAATTTGTATTTTTTTTTTTTTCAAGAGGAAATTGTTTATGATTGTTAAGTTCATACCAACTTCAAATGCTTAAGCTATTAGTTGGAGAGGCCCGAATGGCATATGAAGTCATCCATGTCATAGACAATTCCCAACTTTAATACAATCCAACAATCAACATTTGATGGTTGATGGCTATAATGATTTCATATTGTAGGTGGAAAGAGGTGAAGAAGATATTCTAGCGAATGGGCTATTAGTGAAAGAGGTAAAAGGACACAAAGAAGAAGAGGAAGCTTCACTAGATGGAGAATTCATAAAAGTGGAGAAGGAATGCTTAGAGGTGAAGGACGGTTCGCATTCTATCGAAGCAGCAGCAGCAGCTGGAGATAAACCAGCAGTCATAGAAAGAAGCTCAAGCAATTCAATGGCTAGCAGAGATTTGTTAGAATCCCAAGAGAAGATTAAAGAACTTGAGTTTGAATTGGAAAAAGTGGTTGGAGAATTAAAGCATTCAGAAATTGAAAATGCTTGCCTGAAGGAGGATGTTCTGCTTACAAAGGAGAAGCTGGATGGAAGTATGAAGCACTGTGAAGAGCTTGAACTTGGTCAGAAAAGATTGCAAGAACAGATTATACAAGTAGAGGACAAGTACCATTCACAGCTCAACAGTCTCCAAGAGGCATTGCAAGTGCACGAAGAAAAGCAGAAGGATTTGATCAGTGTGAAAGAAGCACTGGAACTGCTTACTGTAGAGCTTGAGAGCTCAAAAAATAATGTGCAGCAGTTAGAGGAAGAGCTGCAATCATCGTCAGGCAAGGCAAAGAAATTTGAGGAGCTGAGTAGGAAGAGTGGTTCACATGCTGAATCTGAGACAAAGAGAGCTTTAGAGTTTGAAAGGCTGCTTGAAGTAGCGAAAGTGAGTGCAAAAGAGATGGAAGATCAAATGACTTCTCTCCAAGTAGAACTTAAGGGCCTCTATGAAAAGATTGCGGAAAGTCAGAAAGTTGAAGAAGAACTAAAGAATACTGCGGCACAGCTATCTGTAGTTAAAGAGGAGCTGGTGCTTTCTAAAGAACATCAGCTGGATCTGGAGCAGAGACTTTATTCCAAAGAAACTATAGTAAATGAACTGAGCCAAGAAGTGGATCTACACAAAACATCAGAAGCAAAGGTGAAGGAAGATATCATGACTCTAGAAAATCTGTTTGCCTCAACCAAAGAAGATCTTCAGGCTAAGGTTGTTGAGTTGGAAGATGTTAAATTGAAACTGCAGGGGGAAATGGAAATGAGAAAACTCGTTGAAGGTGGCCTGAAAAATCAGGAGACAAAGCTATCAACTGTTCAGGAAGAATTGGCCAAGGTGACTGGAGAGAAGGATGCTCTGGAAGCTGCAATAGCTGATCTTAACAATACAGTAGTGCAAATGAAGGATCTGTGCAGTGATCTTGAGACCAAGTTAACAATTTCGAATGAAAATTTCTTCAAAGCAGATTCTCTTCTTACTCAAGCTTTGTCAAGTAATGCAGAGCTGGAACAGAAGTTGAAGTCTCTTGAAGAGCTCCATCTAGAATCTGGTACAGCAGCCTCCACTGCTACGCAGAAAAACCTTGAACTTGAGGAGATCATCCGAACATCAAATGCAGCAGTAGAAGAACTGCAGTCACAGATCAGAGAGATTGAGATGCGGCTGATATCATCAGAACAGAAGAATGCTGAGCTCGAGCAACAGCTAAATCTGGAGGAACTCAAGAGCAGCAATGCGGATAGAGAAATCAAAGAAATCTCTGAGAAAACAGCTGAGCTCAATGCTCTGTTGGGAGCAATTGAGGATGAAAAGGCACAGCTGAAGAGCCAAATACGAGAACATGACGGAAAAATAACCCAATTGGAGTCTGCTTTGAGCCAGTCATCTTTGAGGAACACAGAGCTTGAACTAGAGCTGAAGAATATTACAGAAAAGTGTGTTGAGCATGAGGGTCGAGCTAATATGACACATCAACGCAGCCTCGAACTGGAGGATTTGATCCAGATGTCTCATGTCAAAGTGGAGGATGCTGGAAAAAAGATGGGTGATTTGGAGTTATCACTAGATGCAGCAAAAAACAGAGTACAAGAACTTGAAGAACAGATAAGCACATTAGAAACGAAATGTGGAAATTCTGAATCAGAATCCAAGCAATTTTCTCAGAAGGCTTCTGAACTTGCAGTAGAACTAGAGGCTTTCCAAACAAAAGTATCAAGCCTTGAAAATGCACTGCATGCGGCAAATGAAAAAGAAAGGGAATTGACCGAATACTTGGGTGCAATTACTGAAGAAAAGAAGAAGCTTGATGATGAATTGAACAGTTCCTCCAAGAAGCTTTTGGAAGCTGAAAATATGCTAGAGGCCTTGCAGAACAAACTGAAATCAACACAGGAGAACCTTGAGAGCATCGAGCAAGATTTTAGGGCTTCTGGAATTAGAGAGAGTGAAATATTGGAGAAGCTTAAATCTGCAGAAGAACAATTAGCGGAACAAGGAAAAGTATTACAGCAGGCTACCGCAAGAAACTCAGAGCTGGAGTCTTTAAATGAATCTCTAGCCAGGGATTTAGAGGTAAAGCTTCAGGAAGCAATAGCAAGGTTCACCGATAGAGATTCTGAGGCGAAATCCTTGTATGAAAACCTGAAGACTCTTGAAGACCAATCTAAGTTTTACAAAGAGCAAGCAGCTGAAGCAGTTGAAAGATCAGCAACTTTAAAGGCTGATTTGGATCAGAGTCTGATGAAACTATTGACTCTTGAAAGCACTGTTGATGATCTCAAAAGAAAGGTCTTGGAAGCGGAAGATAGAGCTGCCCAGTCCTTCTCAGAAAATGAACTCTTATCTGAGACTAACTTACAGCTCAAAAGCAAGGTTAATGAGCTTCAGGAATTGCTAAGTTCTGCTCGTGACGAAAAGGAAGCAGCTGCTCAACAATTAGCATCACACATGAATACCATAACTGAATTGACAGATCAACACTCAAGAGCCTTGGAACTGCAATCTACAACTGAATCCCAAATCAAAGAGGCTGAAAAGCAGTTACAAGAAGCTGTTCAGAGATTAACTCAGAAAGATTCAGAAGCAAAAGCCTTAGACGAGAAGCTGAATGCTCTTGAAACCCAAGTAAGAAGCTACGAAGAACAGGCTCGTGATGCATTGGCTGTCGTGGAAACTCAGAAATTCGAATTAGAAGAAAAATTACTGAAATTAAATAGTCTGGAAAGCAGTTTTGAAGAAACACAATCTAAATCTGGTCAATATGAGAAAGAGTGCAAAGAGCTAGCTGAGGTGAACATGAAACTTACACAGGAACTTGCAGCCTGTGAATCCAAAATGAATGATCTACAAACAACACTATCAGCAGTCTTTGTTGAGAAAGATGGAACTCTTGAACAATTACAATCTTCAAAGAAGGCAATAGAAGATTTGACAGAACAGCTCACTGCTGAGAGGCAAAGCCTACATGCTCAGGTATTCACCATGAAAGCACCATTTCTTTTAATGATATGAGACATCATTTCCATCCTACGATGATTGGTTAATAATTAGGCCTAAAGGGAAACATAGTTAATTATTTTATTCACCAGCTGTCTAATATAAGTAAGAAACTCTTTTGCAGATATCTTCACTTATGGAAGAGAATGACATGCTCAATGAAACACACCAAGGTTCCAGAAAAGAACTTCAAACATTGATAGTCCAACTAGAAGAACAACTGAGGGAACAGAAGGCAAGGGAAATTCCCTTAACTGGAGAGCTGGAAAGTCTTAAAGCCGAGCTTACTGAGAAATCTGTGTTGCAAACACGGGTGACTGAACTTGAACAACAATTGATGTTGGCTGAGACTCAACTGAAAGAAGAGGTACTGCAGTTTGTTTTAAAAATATCCTCCTGGTCTTTGAATTAATTAAGGTTAAATGATCTCAAATTGCAAATTACTCTGATGTAAGGTTGAAAGAGTTAAAGTAGTGTCTGCTGAAAAAGAGGCTGAACTAGCCAACAAATTGGATAAACAAGCACTCAAGGTCCATGAAAGAGATGCTCTAGGTGAAAAAGTGCTGCAACTTCAGAAGGAGCTAGATCTTGCATACTTGGCAATTGATGAACAGGTTATCCTTTGCTTGCAGTTTATTCTTCTTTCTTTAAACCTTTTTGGGAAGGCTCTTCAATTTTGTTTTTTTCATTTTCAAACCCTGCTTTTGTTCTGTTTTTCATGTAAATGTTAGATATACTTATCTATCAGAGTGCTTCATTGCTGCGAAATCTTTGAAGTTACTAATCTCAAATGCATAGCATGGACAAGAATGGCTCCTCTGATGAAGTTCCAAGGAAGGGCTTTGATATCTATGAATCAGTTTAAAAACTGATCTTCTGAATGCCTATTGTCCTAAAGAGTTAATTAGAATGCACTTGTTGAACTGTTGAAGAGAAATGCTTAACTAACTAAGAATGTCCAATTGAACAGAAAAAGGCAGAATCTAGGAAGGAGTTCGAACAAGAATCTTCTGTGAAGCATTCACTTGAGGAGCTTGAGGCAAAGAACCAACAAATCTTGCTTGTAGAAAAGAAAGTTGAAGAGCTCGAAAAGCAATTGCAGCTTGCCAGTGAAAAAATAAAAGAAAAGGTGAGCTATTTATTTTTTGAATAAACACTTTGCGTCAATTCCGTTCTTTTATAAGTGAACTGTGTACTCAAAACAAAACAGAAAACTGTAATCATAAATCTATATTCCAATTTCTTAAATGGCATTCTTTTTTGGCCGACTTGGTGTGTTTTATTTTCCCTATCGTAATGTCATCAGAATTTCAAGAACACATCATTTTTATTGTTCCTTCATGAAAACTATTTCTTCCTGTGTCAGAGATTTTCTTAATCACTTTATGTCAACCCTAAATAAAACTTGCAGGATGAAGAAGAGAAAAAGCTTTCTGTTGTCAGTGCAGAGTTGGATGATTTGAGGAAGAGATCCAGTCAGACTGCTGAATTAGAAAAGAAAATTGAGGAACTTGAAAACAAGCTGAAGTTAGCAAGTGTCAATGCCAAGGATCAGGTAAGCACAATTACTACTGAATTATTTTTTTGTTGGGGCTCGCTGGAGGCTGAATGTAGTGGCATAGACAGCCGTCTAAGCCCTCAAATTAGGACAAGTCATTGAACATTTCTAAAAAAAAAAAAAAAAAAAAAAAAAAAAAAAAAAAACAAAACAGACAAATGATTGAACTTACAATGCTATAATGGAAATATATCCATATATTAGTGTTTCAAGGTGAGAACATCCTGGAAATTCTTAATTTATTGTTCCGATCTTGGATATAATTGGTGTAGTAGCAGAGAAACCTGCAATCATTACTTACCAAGTTTGAGAAGAGAAAGAGAGAAGCAGGAGAAGAGAAGAAGACAATGTCAATGGAGAAGAGGGAGAGAGCTAGAGCGTGATAGGAATTGAATACTTATTGTGGTCTAGTCCATTGTTTATATAATATGAGAAACGATTAATTTCTCTCAATTATGATCATGAAAGAATCTTACTGTGCATCCTGCCCTTATCATGTATCAATTCTTCCACTTTAATCCGAATATCCATATTTTTTTATGTTGCAGGGTGGAGTTGAGGTGAAATCTAGAGACCTTGGATCAACTTTGTCAACTCCATCAAAAAGAAAGAGTAAGAAAAAAGCAGAAGCAGCATCTCCTCAAGCATCGTCATCTTCTGAAACTCATACTGAAACCCATGGGGCTTCTGCCCCTTTCATGACCTTAAAGTTCATGCTTGGAGTAGCATTGGTGTCTGTGATTGTAGGTGTGATTCTTGGAAAGCGTTATTAGCTTTGTTGTTAATATTTTTTCCCCTTATTTTTCAGGTTCTAGATTGAGAGTTTGTTATTAGTTTTTGTACGCAAAGGAAAGCTTGTTATCTTTCAAGTTGTGTAGGGAATTTGTTTTTATTCAATATACCTATCTGTATGCAGGGCCTTACAATTGATTGTTATATTCAAGTTTGCTATGAAATTGCTTTTATTTTATTTACTTTGACATGGTTTATTATTGTAGAAACTCTTTGGGTTAATTTAAGAGCAATCTAAAACAATAGAGCTTTCATTATAGAGTCTACTTTATAGTCGATTTAGTTACAGAAGTTTGTGGCTTCGATTATGATACGGAAACCAACTAAAAGGAAGACGACGACGACAACAAGAGAAAGGATCCGGTTGGACGGAACTGGGGTGTATGCCTGAGTCCTCTTAGCCATTCGATGTGCATTAGGGTGTTGAGCGTGTTGGAAAGGATCCGGTTGCATTGGGAACAGACTTTAATCGTTATCTTGCCAAACATATATGACCTGATGGATGCAGTTTTATGCACCACTGTTATGAGCATGGTCATGCCTTACAAATGTTGGAGGGTGAGGGTGAGGGTGAGGGTGAGGGTGAACAGAAGTGTAATTACACAATCCCCTCTCTTTTCTATCCAATGGCTAAAGGACACAGCTGCGCATAAAATTTTTTGCCAAATTATATTGTTAATCTTTATGCAAAATTTCTCCCATCAGGGTGGACCCATGCCAATTAGGGGGTTCATCCATTGCACAATGAGGGGGTCCTTGGCTAGCATTTCCCTGAATATTATGTTAATGACCAACTCAAAACGGTAGTTTGAATATATGAAAGAAAAGAGCCGCAAAAAAAAGTAGGTAACTGGGACCTTTTTTTTTTTGGTGCAAAGGCAAGTAGGAATTAAATATTTGAGATACTTGATTCACCTTAGATTCTAAAAAGATAATGATGAAGGTGCACATCAATACTTTAATTTGGTAAAGAAGAAAGAATATACCATAGAAGATAGTATGTAAGCTATATTTGGTTGCAAGAGAAATTCATAATGAAGGAAAGTGAAATTTTCAAACATAGAAAAGAGGTTTTGTAATTATTACCCCATATGACTATAAATTATTTAATTTTTTATTATATTTGATAATGCTACATTTTACTTGTAATTTTTATTTTTCATTTTATAACGAAAGGCTTTGGATGCAAAGTAAAGTGAAAGTTAATAGCCAAATATAAAATGATTTGGAATTAATCATATAGTCATATGGGATAATGAGTACAAGAGATATATATATATATATATTTTTAATTTGAAATTTTTTAAAATTTCACTTCTCTTCTCTTTAATTCCCTTAGCAATCAAACGAAGCCATATGTATCTTGAAAGTTAAGGGGGTTAGACCATAATTTACCAGACTGAATTCCTCTGTGGTGCACAGGACGTCTGACGCACATCCAACAACCAAAAATGCTCGGGCACAGAGTCCAAGGTGATTACAAGTAGTCCAAGGTTTTTTTGGCATTGGATGTTCGCTAAACGCCCTGTTACGCCACAGAGGATTCAAGTCTTGATGTACCTATACTCTAACAGGGTAATAAATTATAAGATAGCATAAATAACTTTATAAGAGCAAAAGACAAATTATGTGAGTAATTGGCAGTACGCTACGACCCTACCCAAAGTAGCAGGGTGTTTCAAGAGTTTTATGAGAATGACCATCCTATATTTTTATGGGTAGACGATTAATGGTGTCAACTTAAAACTGAAATTGAAGAAAATCGAAGTCAGTGATTTTAAGCCAAATTGAACAAAACTAAAACCTTTCAAGAGCCTTTTTTTCCCCTTTTCTTCCTAAAAGGAAAAATATAACAATTAAGAGTATTTTTATTACTTGAATGTTCTGACATTCTTTTAAGAAAGTATGAGATTTTCTAAAGAAAATCTAGATGGCTAGAACACAATATTGAAAAAACTCACCAGCCTCATCAAAGTAGCAATTGGGGATGCACCAACCTCACCAAAGTAGCAAGTTACCTACTATTCACTTCTTCATCAACCAACCTCGGATTGAACGAAAGTTAGCTGCTGCCTGGGTTGTAGTCAAATAGCTGCAACCCCTGTGACAACCAAAGAAATGAAATCCAAAAAGGTATTGTGGAAAATACTATAACCTAGGAGGGTATTTGTAAACCCTAGAGGGAAGTGAATTATTCAATTTATTTGGTTGCAATCCAGGTAGTAGCCAAATTTTTTCCAGATCGAATCATCCTTTATTCATGTTTGATTTTCATTTTTTACTATTTTATTTTGGTAACTAATTATTTTTAGCTATTAATTGATTGTTAGCAGTAAATCAATGAAGCCTACTCTCTTGCAGCAAGATTTTAAATCTACTAAATGAATAATTCTAAAGAATCCTAATTTTGGAGGAAATCCTTGCTTCTTTCTTCTTGATTCCAATTTTTAAGGTTTTTTTTTTTGGTAAGAAAAAATCTATTCATTAGAGGTAGAAAAACTCATGGAAGAAGGGTTACAACTTTCCTTCAGCCATGGAGAGGAATTCGGCCAAACCGTTGTACACTCAATCGACAGGCCTTCCGTGCTAAAAAATCCTCAATTCGATTAGATTCCCTAGCAATATAGGCAAACTTGCAGTCAATAAACTGTGATGCCAAATATAGGGTTGAAATCGTCTGCAATTCCGATCTCGTACAATTCCGTGCAATACCACCTTCAGGCGATGACACGTGTATTGATACCAATACAATGGTCCAGATCTGGTACGACTAATAAAACATTAAATCAGTGAAAATGCATTTAAATCAGATCTGGGCCATTGTATTGGTATCAATACACGTCTCACCGCCTGAAGGTGATATTGCACGAAATTGTACGAGATCGGAATTGCAGACGATTTTTTTCCCCAAATATAAGATATCCATTAGAACAACTTGTATTGGGGTTGGGATAGCCCTAGAGTCAGCTCTGAATGTAGCTCATCAACTCCTTGCAATCAGATTCAGCAATAATGTAATCAACAGATTGAGCAATACCTTCAAGGAGTCCTCTACGCATGGCTAAGGCCTCCCCATCAAGGATAGATCTGAATAACTGTGGTTCAGACACTGCAATCATAGGGAAACCTTCTTGGTTGCGCATAATAATACCCAAACCACACATTTTCTTGTCTGAACTCCATGATGCATCCGTATTGATCTTCCCATAGAGTCTTGTGGGGGCCTTCCAAACTTGGGGAGAGAGAGCTTGTTGTTGGGTATCTCCCTGATAATTTTGCGGCTTCCTTGCATTGGTGAATTCATTCAACGATCTGACTGCTGCTTGAATGACTTCAGAAGGTGACTTGCTTTTGTAGTTAAAGACCCTATCATTTCGTGCCAGCCAAAGATACTAAGCAACGAAGGTGTTTAAGCCGGTCAATCTACGAGCTTCCACTTTTCCCAATTGCAAATAGCGGTCCCATCCTGAAACCCATTGTTGCAAAGTGAAATTCTGGTCCTCAGGAACAAGCATAGTTAGTAAATTTGGATTCGAAAATTATTTGGGTGAAGAATTATTCGGAATAATTCGATTGATTAATTTAATGATTCGGTCAAAAAAGCGAATATGACGTTTTGTTTTTTGTTTTTTTTTTTTTTTTTTTTTTTAATATTGTTTAAGTGGACCGAATAATTTGGTTTAATTCGGTTCGGCCTGAATTATTCGCATTTTAAATTCAAATTAGTAAAATTCGTGTTTTTTACCGAATTTTATTTTTAATTCGGATTCGATCAGAATTTTTGATTTAATTCGAAAAAATTCGATTCGACCGAATAATTCGTGAATTATTCAGCCGAATTGCTAACACAAGGAACAAGAAAAGAAAATGGAGCTCCAAACCACACTGCCCTAGCAAATGGACAATGGAGAAAAATGTGGTCCATTGTTTCCAAACCCGCTCCACACCTTAAACACTAGTGGTCCATCTATAGATTATGCTGGGCCAATCCTTCACCTGAATCAAAATAAATGAAGGCAAATTCCATCGGAATTTGACTCCAATTCTCTCATCTACTACCTATGGCAAATTCCGTAATGGGTTTACTATTTTTTATTTTTTATTTTTTTTTTTAATTTATGCAAAAATATGTTCCCACGACGCCCATGTGCAAAGGAATCCACACACTAAGACATAAAAATGTGGAACCCACTCATTTGTCTCCTTCGAAATCCCCTATTTGGAGTGATTGGAGAGCAAAGAGAGGAAATGAAAAAAGAAGGGAAGAGAGAACTGACCATGGTGGATGCTCTGTAATAACAACTGTTTGTGGTGACCATTTGGGCCCAGCACTTTTAACTCGAACCGGCAACAAATTGAACAAAAACAAACCAAACCAGAAACAAATCGAAATTGGGATATTTAAACTGGTTAATAAATAGTTCGGTTTTTATTTTCACTTTTTACATTTTGAACCAAAACCAAATCAAACCAACCCGATTTAACACCCATGTGAGTGACATGTGACGAACATAGAAACCAGGATAATTTAGGTACTTTAATTAAAAATAAGGGGTAAAATGGTCACGAAATCTGTTACGGATATTAAAAAAAAAGGCATTAACACCGGAAGGCATTCCGGCACGGCGAGATATGAACCGTCCATTCACTTCCATTGGCGAAAAAAAAATGCAATCCCTAACGTTACGGCGTAGCGATTTCAATTTTTTATTCTAAAAGGTTGAAAGTTAACCAATAAAATAACATCTTTTAGAATCTTGGGCGCGAGCAGAGTATAGGCCCATCCTCCTTCGTTTCCTTCCTTTTTTTCTCTGATCGCGACAGTGAAAACCCCTTTCTCCGTCGTCGCTGATCCGTAACCCTATCAATCTCCCGCCGGTGACCATTCTTCCACTTCCATCTCTCTCTCTCTATTCTCTCTCTCTAAAACTGTTCTTTCAAGTGAGCCAGAAGAGCAGAGAATAAATTCAAGTACTCCACATTGTTGGCGGTAGCCGTGGATGTGGTTCATAATCATCAATAGAGGTAAAGCAGTTACATAGGTGATTCTCTGGTTCCAACTTCTATTCAGTGAGATTTTGTTGTTTGATCAAGGTTTTTATGCTGAAATTTATCTCTCCCAATATGGCATATGGACTGACTGACGTCTATTTGTGATTCTCAGCAAAAAATATGATCTTTTTGTAGCATATCAATTTCTTTTCTTTGTTAGAATAACCATGCTCAAGAACTGTAAAACTAAGAAATTGCCCAAATTGGGAAAGATTGAGTTCTGTTTGAAGGTTATAGTGCAGTTTCTTTTATGTCACTTTGAGTTGGTACTTGACGATTTTGTTGTGGGGGAAACTTGTTAACGTGATATTGCTGAGTGTATCTTTATGGTATTGATTAGGTTGCTCTTTCTTTATCGATGTAGAGTAGTGTTTGTTCTTACATTTAACCCTTGATTCTGTTCCTGCTAAATAGTACTGCCAAATATTTATTAATATGTACAAATCCATGTGGCTAAAGGTGCCTTTGTGACAATTATATGCTCCCTTCCCCTCTGACATCTTCATATTATAAATTTGATCCCTTTGGTTTTCTTAATGGGTTCTCCATTTTTCAGTTACTAGTGTTGGGCTCAGCATTTTCGAGAGCTCCTTTTCTATTGTCATACTATTCTGGGTACTGCTTTTTTTTTTTTTGCTGTCGTCAATGTGTATGGTCTTCTCATAACATTACTATTTGTAGTATTTGAGACTACAATAATTAGTCAGAGAAAAAGATGACCTAGAGGATAACCAGCCTCTTTGATCCAGAGAAATGCATTTTGCTGTAATCCATTGATTTTCTCAGTTGGATTATGTGGCACTTACCTGTGGCCGGGTATTTAATTCTGTAGATGGATGAGCATATGTTTAACCCTAGCCATCAATGGATTGTGTATTATAAGCTCATTTATGTAACGAAATGTGGTATGGTAGCGATTTTATCCCCAGAAATAGTTTATTGGTTCTTGCAACTTTAAATTTGTAGGATTGAGTAACTAATGTGAAGACTTCAATTGCAGTGCTGTATATAGGTCTTGGTGACAAACTCAAATACACAACTTTTTGTTTCTATTCCATGTGAATGGAAATGTTGGGTAAGCCTCACTGTTGCAGTTATCTTCCTTAAAACAATTAATTTAAATTAACAGATTTCCTGTTTAACAGTGCTATGTAGTTCTCCTGTGAATGTTGAGATTGGAAGGATACTTAATCAAATGTGCTGATGTGGATGTTTCAGACCTTTCAGGAATTGAAGATGGGGCTGACGGTTCGGATAATGGAGCAAGTGAGAAATCCATTCGGGTACCCGTTGTTGGTATGTCATTCAAGAGTGAGAATGAGGCTTACAAGTTTTATATTGCATATGCAAGGACAAAAGGCTTCGGTGTGAAAAAGTTGCACGTGGAACGTGCTCGTAAGGATGGCATCCAGGGTGAGGCCGTTAATCGAGTTTTTGCTTGTGTTGAGGGGTCGAGAGATGATAGTAACAAGAGTTACAGAGATAAGGAGGTCCAGTATCAGGATACAGCAAGGAGCGATTGCAAAGCTACCATGCATATTAAGAAATTCCCTAGTGGTTGGGCCGTCACAAAGTTTATTGAGGAGCATAATCATGAACTTGTTCCAAGTCTATGGCAATTGCAGCGTACCTGTGATGTACTTATTCATATTGCTAAAGATTCAAAAGATAGATGCAATGTTGCAATGGATTGCCTTAAAGAAGCCATTCATAAATGTTCTCGTATTGAAGTGAGGTCCAATGCTGATCCTGATATGAATCAAGTGGGTGCATTAAATAGCCAACAAGAGAGTACTAGATTCATAAATTTTGACCATAATAGCTTCTCTGACCCGGCAAGGACAAAAGGGTGGCCAGCCTCCTCCAAACCTAAAGCATGGTACGATCGACACCCATCCAAGAACCGCAACAAGTGTGGGAACTGTGACGACCTTGGTCATAACTTGAGGACATGCCCCTTGGTCTGTGATTTTGAGTAGTTCATAGTCTGGATTTTGTCTGTCTTACTCGCCATTTATATAATTGTTCCAACCTCATTATATAATAATAATGATAATAATCCTTAATTCTTTTTTTTTGTTTGTATTTTTTCCAGCCTCTAAACCCACAACGTTCGAAGACTTGGAAACCGGCAACATGGCCGGCTAACTCAACACCCAAAGAATTGTATGATGAAGCCAAGAACCGCAACAAGTGTGGGAACTGTGACGGACTTGGTCATAACATGAGGACATGCCCCCTGGTCTGTGGTTTTTAGTGGTTTGCAATCTGCATTGTCTTACATAATCTATAGTTTTATATGTGTGCAGACCTCATTGTATTCTATTAATCCTAATTTCAATTTTTGTTTTTGTTCGTGGAAGCCTCCAAACCCACAACGTGACAAGTCTAGCAAAGCCTCAACACCAGCCACATCAAAACCCAAAGCATGGTATGACCAAGTCAATAACCACAACAAGGGTGGGAACTGTGATGGTGGACTTGATCATAATTTGAGGACATGCCCCTCGGTTTGTGATTTTGAGTTGTTTATTTCTGTAATTTTTTATTTTTCTTACATACTCATCAGTTATATGCATACATCTTCATTGTATCATAAATAATCCTAATGGTTGCTTTTCTTTGTTTTCATTACAGCCTCTAAACCCAGAATCTAGCAAGTCTCAGAAACGCCATGCAACACAGTCCCCCTCAAATGTGCAAGGCTTTGCTTCAGACCATTGCCAAGGTATAAAAATAGTTTTTGTGAAATACTCAAATAATTTATATGCTTATTTCTTGTATTGTTTCCATGGCAGTTCCAGATAAATGTTGATTACTTTCACCATGGTTTTAATGATACAGGAGAACCAAGAAATGATCTTGGGATTGATTCTTGGAGAGCTGGGCTTTTTGCAACACAAGCTGCATTGCAACCTCCCTCAGCAACAGGTTGCCACCCCAGGAACAATTAAAGCTAGGTTTCTGTGGCCATTCATGCTCAACCGGTAATGTGTATGGACATGCTCCATGATATTTATGTACATTTCTGTTCATTAAAGGGTTTGAGTTTGAAGTGGGATATCTCTCTCTTGCAATAGACCATTACTAATCATTAATTTTGTGACATCTTCTCAGGTGAAGGCAAAGCTCAGGTAGAAGGGGGAGGCTAAGTGCCGATGAAGTAAAGCTTGTTTTGTATTGCATTGTATATAACTGATTGCCTCATTGGTTCACAAGGGAAAAGAAAAAGGGATGATGATGTTGTCAGTTAAACTTGGTCTTAACCTGATTGTTGAGTGTATTTTCTTCTGAGTTGAACTTGACAAGGCTTTGGGTTTAATTGAGGGTGGTAGATAGATTTTCAGTTGTTAAACTGGGTCTCAACGTGCTTGATCTTATACAGTGGAATCTCTATGATCTGTTTGTATACACATTCTGTTATGAAATTGATTCAGTGTTGAATTTCTAATTCAGAGTTAAAAGAGTTGCAAGGTTACTACTGAATGTTGACATATTGCTTTTTTTAGCTTATATTGCCAAAGCTTAATGAACAAAAAAAGTGGTGCAATTACGTTTGTATGATCTGGGATCTTTGTGATCTTCATTGTTCAGTAATACACTTTGACTTTTTCTGACAGAGTGAATATTTATATATTTTGTAGGCAATGACTTGTTCAAGTATTCTATTCAAGTTCATGTAATGGTTTCCAATTAAGATAAGGTACATCCCGCAGGTGTTATTAAGGTTGTTTAAGCTTTTCTAGTGACTTTTACCTTAAATGCAAATCAATTCAGCATGAATATGATTTTTGTCATTTTAGGTCCAATTCCTATTTTTCTTAGGATTCCTCCATATTGCAAAAATGGCTATCCTGCTCATTGTTCAGCTACCTAGCAATGTTTTAAAACAAGATTCGGGGATGGAATCGGCCCTCAGATCTGAAAACTCGCCGATTCAAGGGTTTCTTGGTGTGAATCAACCATATCGGATTGGCAAGAATCAGGATCGGTCATGGCTGATTCTGAGCCAAATGGGCCAATTCACTGATTCTTGAAATGCTGTGGACAAGTGTTGCAAAATCTCTCCCAATCAGAATGTTGGTATGCTTCCAATGGTATTGCATCAAAGAAAGTGTTAAGAGTTGAGAATGGAATGTACAAGGATTTGCTGATGCGGCAAAGATCGGGAAGATGCTAGGGAATCCATTGTTGCTAAAGGACATTCATGTTGTTTCTATGTTTTTGAAGAGATAACAATGTATCATGTAGAGGTAAAGTTTGCGATTGATTATTTTAGGGAAGCAGGTGCGAAGCCGATTTAAATCCAAGGGTGATACTCGATATGTGTGCAGATTTCAGTAGAACACTCACTTGGTTCATCTGTTTAGGCCCAATTTCTAATTTATTAATATGTCATATATATATAAAATGATTTTGTAGAAGCTTCTAATTGTGGTATAAGGATGATGTTAGAAGGGTGGCTGTTACATACTTCCCTCCCTTAAGGTATCAGAGCCAATTGATATCAGAGAAAAAGTTACAAGACTAACAATTGGTATCAGAGCAAGTTTGACTATAGAGATTATTGAACTTAGAATGCCGTTGACATCTTGTAGTTGTGGTTGTGGTGTATACATCATTAAATATGTTATAAAAAACCTAAAGAGTTAGACTAACAATTGGTGTCAGAGAACAACAACTGTCTGGCGAAGTTGGTGAGTTGTGGTGTGCAAAAATCCCATGCTCACCTGGAGGTCTTGATGCAGAAGCTTTCAATCTAATGATTTGTCTGAAGTGTGCTTTTTGAGCTTGACAGACTTAGAAACCTTGTGGAACTGATGTTGGTTATGAATAAGGTTCAAAGAACTGTTATTGACAATAACAATTCAAGTTTTACATCTGGTTTTCATGTGATGTAAGTGGATTAGTTTGCATTTATCCTTATAAGAAATATTATTGTTCATTTGGTATATATTCTATTGGGCAACCTTGTTTATTGGGGGCTTCCCTTATTCCTTTTGAAATATATTATAGTCAAAAGCAATCTTTTGTGCTTTTGCATCAATCATAGGATATTTTAGGTGTTCTTATCGGGTACTCTGAAATTTTTACATGTAAGTTGTTACTCATGAATTACTCAAGTCCTTGATATTTAAATTGGAGAATTTATGGAATAAGATTGTAAGAGTACCAAAGGCTTCATTATGGTCAAACACTGGAGATTATTGGACTTAGAATGCCTTTGACACCTCATAGTTATGGTTGTGGTGTATACACCATTGAAGAAATTATAAAAAACCTAAAGAGTTAGACTAACAGTTCGTATCAGAGAACGACAACTGTCCAGCGAAATTGGTGAGCTGTGGTGTGCAAAAATCCCATACTCAACAAGAGGTCTCGAGGCAGAAGCTTTCAATCTAATGGTTTATTTGAAGTGTGCTTTATGAGCTTAGCAGACTTAGAAAACTTGTGGAACTGATGCTGGTTATGAATAAGGTTCAAGGAATTGTTATTGGCGGTAACAATTCAAGTCTTACATCTGGTTTTCATGTGTAAGTGGATTGGCTTGCATTTATCCTTATGAGAAATATTATCGTCTCTTTGGTATATATTCTATTGGGCATCCTTTTTTTTTTATTGGGGGCTTCCCTTCTTTCTTTGTGGAATATATTCTAGTGAGAAGTAATCTTTTGTGTTTTTGTATCAGTCATGGGATGTGTTAGGTGTTCTTATCGGGTACTCTGAAATTTTTACATGTAAGTAGCTACCCATGAATTACTCTAGTCCTTAATATTCAAATTGAAAAATTTATGGAATAAGACTGTAAAAGTACCAAAGACTTCATGTCAAACACTAGAGATTATTGGACTTAGAATGCTTTCGACACCTCGTAGTTTGGTTGTGGTGTATACATCATTGAAGAGATTATAAAAAACCAAAAAGTTAAACTAACAATTGGTATCAGAGAACAACAATTATCCAGTGAAGTTGGTGAACTATGATGTGTAAAAATCCCATACTCACCAGGAGGTCTCGATACAGAAGCTTTCAATTTAATGGTTTGTCTGAAGTGTGCTTTATGAGCTTGACAGACTTAGAAACCTTATGGAACTGATGCTGGTTATGAGTAAGGTTCAAGGAACTGTTATTGGCAGTAACAATTCAAGTCTTACATCTGATGGTTTTCATGTGATGTAAGTGGATTGACTTGCATTTGTCTTTATGAGAAATATTATCGTTCATTTGCTATATATTCTATTGGGTAACTTTTTTTTATTGGGGGCTTTCCTTATTCTTTGTGGAATATATTATAGTGAGAAGCAATCTTTTGTGCTTTTGCATCAGTCATAGGATATGTTAGGTGTTCTTATCGGGTACTCTGAAATTTTTATTTGTAAGTAGCTATTCATGAATTACTCCAGTCCTTGATATTCAAATTGAAAATTTTATGGAGTAAGATTAAAAGAGTACCGAAGTCTTCATTATGGTCTCTCTATGTCTTATCTTGTGGATTTTTTTTCCAATATTAGATATGAACAGGCACATATACCTCAAATAACCCATTTTAATGTTTACATTGGTCAGCTTGAACCCTTGTCCTTGATGAGCTTATCAGAATGAACATATATGGATAACACCTTCTCTTTTATCTTCAAGAAAAAGGAAAAAAAAAATGAGTTATATTCTTCACAGTTAGTAATGATATCTGTATTTTGAGATATTTATGTGGGGTTGTTTCAAATATTGATGGATCATAACAAAGTAATAATATTGTTCTACCTTTTTCTGTCTCACTTTGGTTGTAAACAGGCTTTTCCGGAGACATCTGATAAAATTGGAATGATGCTTAGGTTGTAAATGTTATGCTTTCATAAGGCTTTTATAATCTAGAAAGTACATGATATATTGCTTTTTTCAAAGATAGATATCATCATTATGTAGCTACATACTAAGTGAGCATGCTTGTCAAATGCAACTTTCTAAAGATTCTGACAAGAGACACAATTTGGATGTTGCATGCCTCTGTGTTGTATTCTAATTATCACACCCAAATTTTGCGGTTAAAGAATTTTTTGAAAAGAAACGGAAAAACCAATGTAGTGAAAGTCCCTCTTTTTTTTAGCCAACCCCATTTAATTGGGATAAGACTGAGTTATTGTTTTAGTGGAATTAATAAAGCTCCATTTTTCTTTCTCGAAAGTAGTTCTCATGTCAGCAGGGAAGGCATCTAATAAATTAGGAACATATCTGCAACCCACCATTACGAGAGTTTCAGGCTGCCAACCTGAAAGACACCTAAAAATAATCAAAAGAGTAAAACAAAGAATTAGGTATTAATTAGAACCATGTTCTCTTCTTTTGGAATAGCAGAGATTGTTAACCCCATTCAGTAGGGATAAGGTTGAGTTGTTTTAGTGGAATTTATAAAGCTCAATTTTTCTTTCAAAATTGAGATTAATTTCATGTCAACAGGGAAGGCATCTAATAATTGGGGAACTTATCCGTAACCCACCACTACCAGAGTTTCAGGCTGCCAACCTGAAAGACACCCAAAAGCTATAAACAAAAAAAATAAAACAAAGGACTAGGCTTATTGGGGAAAAAAATGTCTTCGTTGTGGAATCAATGACAAAGATTGACTGCAACTAATGAACAAGTTGTCTTCTTTAATTTCTCAATTCTACACAAGGTGGTAGGAGCATTGAAAGGTTGAGGCTCGATGGTAATGGTCTATGCACAGAAGGTCCAGTAGGTTTTGGAAGAGTCTATCCAGATTCTAGAGTATCAGTCTCGAAGGTTTTCTTTGGACAAAATTGAGGTGCAGTTTGCTATAACTGCTGGGACTGGGCACTACTGTTTGTTTTTCATGCAGGACTTTGGTGATTATTGATCCAAAGGAGACTTTCAGGATGGTTACTGCCTAGGATGACTTCTGACCCATGATGTGAGAATGTTAGAATTAGATCAATTTAGCTTCTTTGGAAATTCAGCTTCTTTGGAGGCTTTTTTGGCTGTGCTAACTTTATTGTTTTATGGTTGTCCTTGTTGGCAACCCGACCACGTGGCAGTGATGATGTGGTCAGTTTGGGTGACGTGATTGAAAATGATGACATGGCGGCGTTCAGTGTCATCGATGAGATAACATAGCCACATTATATGCATGGAGTGGTTTGATTCATCCACAGTAGGTGGTGCGGGTTTCTGGGTCAAAATCGACAGAATTGGTCTATTTACACTCGGGGGTAATTTTGACATTGAAAATAACATTTTTGGAATACCATTTCTTCATGAAAAAGATAGATTGTAATTTATCTAGTCCAGTGCATTTAATTTCTTTGTGTTTCGATACCGTATAAAGAAGTTATGATATTTGTGCTAGTCAAGGACAGTTTCGGCATTGAAGATGAACTTTTTGAAAATTTTTTTCTCCATGTAACTATACGAAAAAAATCCGATCTTTCCAACGGTTCTTATTTCATCACGTTCGGATTTTGTATGAGGAAGATGGGTTATTGGAAAGGTATAGGGGAATTTTAGTCTTTTTATGTGGCTTAGTTAGATGATCGGATCTTCTGGAAAGTTCTAGAGCATCCAGTCGTGGTTCCAAAGCAATTCGTTTCATCTCGATCAAAAATCATATGAAAAAGTTACATGTATTTCCGTGAAGCTAGTTTGAAATTTCAAACCGAAAAATGCCAGTTTGCTCTCAGTGTAGGGAGGATTTTCCAGAATTTATTTTTAAAATTTCAAGGGCTTTTGTGTAATTTAAATTTCAAGAGCTTTTGTGTAATTTTAATATCTTGAAGGTCTGAACTGTTAAGGGGTTTTTGGCACTGAAATATATGGCGACAGGGGCTTGATTGTAATAAAAAAGAGTATAGAGTTGTAGAATGTAAGGCTCAGATGAAGCCACGTAGGCCTTATTCCCATCCGAAGGCTGCTGAGCTTGGGCACTAAAGTGACGGACCAGATTCGATCGCAAGATCACCCATGGGTTGGATGCATAAGCCTTGATGCTCTGGCGCTGCACTTGATCAAGGTGTGCTGCAGTGTTTCGCACGTGCATAGAAGGTATTCTAAAGATTCTGATCTTAAAGATCTCATCAGATTTGATCGTAGCCGATCTAGATGGATTCGGATCCCATGATCAAAAGCAATTAGTGCTTTATGAAAAAGCAACCAATAACACCATGTGATGTGTCAGCATTGACCAATCCTAGTTCAACAACGCGTCTGACGATGTTAGCACCTGTGTCACGCTGATGTCATTTTGACTTTGTGAGATTCAATCCTATGGTTTAGATCTATTGTTTGTTGGTTTAATCGAATGGTTAGAATTAAAGGATGATTTGATCCTTGATTTAAGGCCAGATCTGTGCCTCTGTTGCGCGTGCCGCTGGTGTAGCCTACGTCACTGCTATGAAGATTCTATTTCAGGCTATCTCATTGCTCCAACTTCAAATGGCCATATCTCCCTCATCTCAACTCCGATTTGGGTGAACCAAATTGTAGATTCTTCGCCACTCTTAGCTGGAAGAGAAAAATAAGGGTTTCAGAGAGTGAAAAGTTGCGGATTTTGTGTGTGAATCTCCTCCTTCTATTGTTGACCATCGAAAAGCTCGAAGGCTTCATGTGAGTTGTTTTACACTCCATTGATGGTGGTCTAGAATAGTTAGGTGGTATTGATGGTATCTTATTTCTAAGCCAAGGGAAGAAGAAGAATGAAGAGAAGAGTTTCCACTTTGTTAGTAGAACCATGAATGGGTTTTGTTGCTCAATGAGAGTTTTATTTACTCCATTAATGAGAGTTGAGGAGATGGTTAATGTGTGTTGATGATGCATTGACTCAAAGCCAAAGAGGAAGAGAATAAACCAAATGAGGATTTGCTTGTGGTTACTTTGAAGAGCAAGAAGCCAAAGGGGAGAGAAGGTGTGTACACCAAGCTTGTCAATGCAAGTTCCCAATCATCTAGGCAACCAATTGTGAGATTCCCTAACCTTAGATTTACATTATATGCATGTATAATGATATGTATATATGCCAGGGTTAGTTGTGGATGCATTGTATACATGCTAGGTTAGTTGTGGATGAACTATAAACATGCTAGCTAGTTGTGAATGTATATGCTAGGCAGGGGCTTAACTGTAGGACATTAATATAAGCCTTAATTTTTTGTATTCTTTATTGAGTACTTAGTGGGTGCTAAGCACTGGAAGTGGGTGGTCCCATTTAGTAGGTGCTACACATTGTACTGGCAGTGCGAGTGTCATCTCAGCTTCAGCTTGAGAACATTAGGTGTGGGTGCAGTCAAAAGAAGTGTATTGAGTAGGTACAAAGCCTTTACAGACACTACTCCAAAGATGTAGGCAAATTGTCAAATCTCATAAAAACCTGATATTGTGGGTGCTTGTTGTTTATATTTTATATTGCAGTGTGTGGAATGCGGAATGGTTGCGCACACTTGGAAGTACTTATGAGATGCTAAGTGTGCATACTACTGTGTGCAAACAGAGACATGTACAAGTACAGATGTATTAGGTTTTTCTTGACTAGACATCAAACAGGTATTTGGGGATCGAAATTGGACTCATTGATTCACCCCCTCTCAGTGACTGCTAGGTTACAACAAACTTAGCCTTATCGGAGGAGGACAACTTCTTCACGATCTGGTCATTAAGTTGTCAAATTTCTATGTTACAAATGCAGAAATGGAAATGTATGAAAAATGTTGGGAAATGGATGACATACTGAAAGTACTTCCCTGATCAAACGACTCGGGATTATCATGGAATATATTGATATCATGTTTTGCCAGACACAAGTACTGTGAGGATGCTAGAGAAGCTTTCATAAATGCTTCAATGAGGACCCGAAAAAACCATGTTAACTTTGCTTCACATTTTTGTCATGCAACCATGGGATTCTGGTTGACAAGGGACTAGCTTACTTTGCTTAAATAACTTCAGAATTTGAGGTTTCAGTGGGGAATAAGCAGTGCTCTACATGCAGCTTACAGGCTGGCCTTTGCATTTGGTTCGGTTTGTTTGCCAGAATGTTTGCTAATAAAAAATTTCAAGAATCTGTGTGTTTGTTGTAATTTTCGTTCTGTTTACAAGTTTGTTAGTGCAGCTGCCAAGCGGGAGATTGTTCTCTGTGATCCTTATCGGCATCAACATTTCAGCGGATATAGTGTTATTATTGATCAGGAACCAGAGTTGCGATTTCCTGAAAATGAGAACTCTTGATGAAGAAAGAAACGAGATTGTTTTGGGAAAGAAAATTCAGAGAATTAAGTGAAATTAACTGGAGACTTTGTGAAACTATTTGGAATAAGCCAAAAGAAATCTGAGATTTTTTAAGAGATCTCAAGGCTTCTGGAGTTGGAGAGAATGAGCGAGTGGGGCCTGGTAAAGCTATGGTCTGATGAGCAATTGGTGCAAAAGCGAAGTACCAATGTAGGAAGCCACCACAAAAAGCTCAGTTCTAGAGTTTGTTCATGTGTCTGTAGTTGAGGGATTTGGGGCTACAACTCCCAAAAGCAATTATAGACTTCTCTTTAAATATCATTTTGATTGAAATCAGATGAGTAACTGCTAACTGGTGAGTTGTTCAGTGAAACTTTAATTACTCAGATAATGGTACTGGTGAGTTGAACATATTTCAGAACCATGAATTCTACCTTTAGGTCCTCTTTACAGGGATCACCTTGGAGCACCAATTTTAGACATAATGGTTATGGTTTGGCTATGTAACTTATGGAGGTCGTCTGGTTCGTGCACCCAGGCAATGGAGCCCTCGAAATTACCGCCCTGCACACCATGCGATAAAAAATCGCATTCATGTTCATTCTCCTGCATGGACTCTCATTGGCCTCTGGATTGGTATAGGGCCCACATTATTAGGTAGCGATCTCTTGCCATGTGTACCTGCATCTACACAGTGGTGTGAAAAGACAGTGCTGCCTCTGCGCTGAAGATGCTGATGCACACGCTCTTATTGGACTGTGCTCCAATCACATGGGTATGATGATTCGACAACAGGGACCATGGTAGCCTCTGCCATAAGCTCAAAAAACCTTTTCTTATACATATAATATGGCAGTATGCTCTCTTGCACCTTCCCCTGGGCCTTTTTCCACTGAAAGCCTGGGGTCTTTTGTATGTTACCCTACAGAGGTATCGAAAAATCAATGCCTCATGGCTTTCACATGTACCTGCAGAGGTATTGTTCCTTCTCTCTCTCTCTCTCTCTCTCTCATCACAAATAAAAAATACAAAAATTATTTCTTTCTTAAAGAGTGAGACTCTTTCTCTAAACCAACCACTTGAAGAAAATATAACCACTGTGGTGGGAATGGATTGGACATCAACAGCACAGGACAAAGATAACCATAAAGAAGCAAAACAATTAAACCATCAGAAATCACAACCCTCGAAACAAAGGTGAAGGGAGTTGCTCTATAAGATTCCAAAGAATGTTCTCTTCGTCCCAATAACCCCAACCATTGCAATGGTGTCTAGGCCTTGGTTGTGGTGTGGTGACTCTAATGAGATTCTAAATGCTGATGAGAAGCAAGGGGGAGGGTTAAGGCCGCATCACAATTAAATGGATTCTAGTCCTTGGATTCATGTGATCTTATGGATATGTGTTCTAATGGTCCCTTCTTTACTTGTTCAAATCAAAGGTAGAGATGAACAAAGGTAGAGAAGTGAACTAATTTGGGAAAAGTTGGAGCGTGCCCTTTGTTCTTCGATTTGGAGAGAGAAATTTTTGGATGTTGGAGTTATATTTTAACTAGCTTGTGGTTAAGATCACTACCCTTTTATTATTATTGATGCTCATCCCCCTACGCCAACAGGGAAGAGACTATTCCGTTTTAACGAAAGATGAAGGCCCTCCCGGGGTGTAAGGAAACTATTGAGAACAACTGGTCATCTGAATGCATGGCAGAGATCTTAAATGCTTATATTTCACAAGAAGATCTGCACTCGCAAAGTAGAAGAAATTAAATGTTAAGAATGTGGATGATGAGTTAAATGAGAAGATGGTTGCTCTTAAGAAAATTCAAGATATTCGACCAAAAAAATTCAAGATATGCCTTGGTACCCTAAGTTGGCTAAGAAGTAATCAAAGGCACAAAAAAAGCCTCAGGAGTTTACCTATTACAATATCTCGCTATTACTAGATAACAACCAAGAGGCTCAAACTCGAGACCTCTCGGTGAGTATGGGCTTTTTGCCCACTATAAATCACTAACTGCATTAGGTAGTTGTTGTAATTATGTGTATATATCCTACTCCTTTCTCCAATATTTTGCTTTCCTTTTTTTTTTTTTTTTTTTTTTTTTTTTTTTTTTTTTAATTTAATGAAGGGGAAAGAATCCATAATTTAGTTTGTGGCCTTGGATTTCAAATGGATTATGGGCATCACATTTTTGTGGATACTAATGATATGTATAAGCAAATATTAGTCAATTCGATGCCCATATCTAATACCATGGAGAGTGTTTTCTAAGCAAGCAATATAGGGAGAGTGCACCAATGAGGTATGATAAAATGGTACCATACATAAGAAGGCATTAAGGATCTATCACGTGAGAAGGAGAGAGATAGACACAGAGGTGCTAGCTAGAGAGGATTATGGTGTTAAACGATGTGGTTGGATGCATGGTGCTAAACGTTGAAATCAGAATCAAACCGTTTATTAAACTATTTCATCTCAACCATTCGATCATATGGTTCCGAACAATCTCATCTGAACTATTTATAAAATGGTTTATTGTTCCTAAACCGTTTCACAAAAATGCCACACCCAAACACTTAATCTTGTAAATTAAAAACCATAATAAGTTATATAAATTAAACATTCTCTTATATATAAAAGCAAAAATAAATTATCGATATAGATTTACGTACTCAATCTGTCTGAATTTTGAATAATTGCTTCTCGAAAAAATATAAATAACTTCACCACTGTGGTGTGAAGCTACAAGAATGTGAAAGATTCGGGAATGTATTATTTATTAATGGTTAAGAGATGCTACTTGTTTGCATGGTAATTGTGCCAACAAGAAGGCATATTCAACGCATGGGGTGTGGTGAAATGGTAAGCTACCTATTTTGCCCTTGCTTGCTTGTGTCTAGGCATAGACACATGCAAATAAATAACTTTCTTTTTCCCTTATTTAATATATAAATCAAAACTTAATCGATTTAAATGATTATAATAAAACAGAACCATTTAAACGATCTTGTATTTAGATCAAAATCAAACCCTTTATTAAAGGGATAATCACAATGGCCTTGTCTGTAATTTATCCTAATGTTATATCTATCTCTTGCAGAACCAAAAATTACACTGTACACTTTACAATTGACGATCCTGTAGTAAATAGTTCCGGTTTGATTCACTAATAAAATGCGAGAAAATAGTTTCTAACATTGGAGGACCTTGAACATGCGCTAGTTGACTGGGCGGACCATTCGGTCTGGTTCGCCCAAGAACCAATTTTGTTGAAAGATTGCTTTCCGCGTGAGTGAGATGCCGGAGCTCGATACACATTCAGTTTGTGTTTCCCTCCAGTGGCACTCTGCACATTTCCGTTACTTTTAACGGAATTACCGAAGCCTCTATCTTCCGCCACCGGAAAATGTTCAGAACTCTCCGTAATCGTCGACGGCCCCGTTATGGCCCTCAACTCTGCGCCATTGCCGCCGCTCTCCTTCTCCTACTCTCAGTTTCTGTTCTCCACAGTCGTCTCGGCTTCGATAGACGAGCTCAAGCTCAGCCATTCTCCTCTTCTTCAAGACTAGGGTTCGGGTTCCACTCTGATCCAGATCTCAAATTCTCCCAAGATTCATCCAACGACATCGAAGATGTCGTCGCCAATCCGTTGCTGCAAGATGTCGACAACGATGGTTCTAGTAGGAACGGCGATGATCGGATCGATGAGTTTGATGTTGTAGACGAGGATGATAAATCTAGGGTTTCAACTGAAGAGGAGATTCTCAGTGGAGTTGAGCATGAACAGGAACCAGAGTCTGAAGGAGTTGAAGTGGAGAGGAATACACAGTCAGGGTATGTGTGGGATCATGTTGTTGGAGTTAAAAGACGAGCTTTTGATAAGCGTTCGATCGATGACCAATGGGAAGACTATTCGAGTTCTGATTCAAATCAGAATTCAGAGGATCGGAGTAAGGTCGCTTTTGCTTCTGATGATCAGCCTTTGGATGAGGACGTTCGGAGGAAGTTGCAGGAGATTCAGGGGATCGAGGATGCACTGTTGTTGAAGACGAGTTTGAGAGTCTCACCGTTGAGAGAAGGTTGGGGGACTTGGTTTGATACGAAAGGTGACTTTTTGAGGCGTGATAAGATGTTTAAGTCTAATTTGGAGCTTTTGAATCCTTTGAATAACCCTCTTCTGCAAGATCCTGATGGGATTGGGCCTACGGTTTTAACAAGAGGTGATAAGCTCATGCAAAAGGCGTTATGGACTGAATTTAAGAAAGTGCCTTTTGCTTTGAAGAAGCCACTAGGAATTACAGAGAAGCCCCATGAATCTGCACAAACTAAAGATGGTGGCGAAGCAGTTACTGAGAAGGGGAAGCTTGTGAATGCAGAAATGAGGGGATTTGAGGGAGACAACAGAATAAGAGAGAATGAGATCAAAAGGGTAGAACGTAGAGCTTTAGATGACACTTCTGGAAATAGTGCTGATGCTAAGAACACTGTGAATGCTTCGGACTCTTTGAATTCAACTAAAACTGCAGATGTTTCCAATGAAAATTTGCCGACTTATATGAAGAAGAAAAAAAGATTCTCATCGTATGAGAATGACAGGAGTTTGCCATCGAAACTCAACAATGTGAAAAGCAGAGGCAAGGTTACATATTCATCTAGGGGCGAGCTGGGTTATCAAGGTGATTCGAACAATCTGTATTCTGAAAAGACTGAACCCAAGTTTTCAGGTCATATTTATGCTGATGGCAAGAGATGGGGCTACTATCCTGGCTTGTATTCTTATCTGTCCTTCTCTGATTTTGTTGAGGGGTTTTTTAGGCAAGGCAAATGTTCTATGAGGGTTTTTATGGTGTGGAATTCTCCACCTTGGATGTATAGCGTCCGGTACCAACGAGGCCTTGAAAGTCTTCTACATTATCATCCAGATGCCTGTGTTTTAGTGTTCTCTGAAACAATTGAACTTGATTTCTTTAAGGACTTTGTGAAGGATGGGTATGCTCTCGAACCATATTGCCCTATTTGCGTATTTAAAAACTTTATTATCAATGTATTATCTTTGGCTTTGATTGTAGTTCTATATATTGTCACTAAAAATGAATTATATATCGCATTTACTGTCTTCAGTGAAATACAGTGTAGGAGTTTCGGTGTTTAGAACATCAGAGAACCACAGAAAGATTTAGCTCTAGTGTCTCAATAAGTCCACAGTTGGTAAGCTGATGTGGTTATGCACTAAATTCTGAAAATATAGGATACTGATTATGCCAACCAGAGTGGGTTATGAATCACCCTACGATTTTTACTTTTGGAATAACAGTGTAACCATGAAGTTGTTATTTTTAGCTTTTAAAACAGTTAGGCTTCTACATATTTTTTTTCTATGTTCTTTTCTCTTTGGTTTAACAAACTGCTGGTTCATTTGGGAAAATAGACCAAAAAAGAGGGGAGGGGAGGGGAGGGGAGGGGAGGGGAGGATAGTAAAATATAAAGATAAATTATTTTTTCAAAAGAAAAGAATTTCCTCATTAAAGCAGATGGACCTCTTTACCTCATATATCAGAGCCATTCAGGGCCTTGTTTCTAAAATGCAGTTCAGTTTCCTTGGAGACTGACAACGGCAAATGAGGTGGCAGCAGATGATTTAGCCAAATAAGATGATGTTAGACCAAAACTGTGGTTTGGGATGATATTGATTTATGAATATTTGGCTTATTATGATTATAAGTTTAGGGGCAGACTGTTTTTTTTTTTTTTCAGAAAGTTTGGTCGTTGCGTGAAGTTCTTTCATTGTTGCTGTTGTTGTAGCCGTGTAGCATTACAGTGCATTACTACACTGTACTCTTATCTCATTTCTATTCATTTAACATTTCTTAATCCTACCGAAAGTAGGAACTTAAACTTCTAGAGAAAGTAAACCAATTTCTGAACTGGAACTTGAACATTGTCCTGTGGTCCCTTTTGCATCCTTTTATGGGTGATGCTCCTTGTCTAGCCATTGGACATTTGGACCTTTTATATCTACCTGCTGAAGTGGATGTACCGTTAGACCACAAGACTTAATGTGACTTCTAGTTACTTTGGCGCTTCTATGAATGAATGCTCCTGATGCAGATACAACTGCACTTACCTGGTTGGACCAGCATGACCGGCTGTGGAAGCCAAGGGCCAAGAAGAGCCGGTCCAACCCCAGGTTTTTGGTTCAACAAGGGTTGGAAGTAGTTTAGTTTATTACTGTCTTTTATTTTCTCATCTTTGTCTTTGGGTAGGATACATAGGAGATCTCATGTTTGTCTTTGGGTAGGATACGTAGGAGATAGAGAAGGAGTCTGTTTCAATGTTAGAGCCTAGGTAGGAGTCTTGTTATTTTCTCTTTAAGTACTTGCATATACTCAATGTTAGAGAAGGTGAATTTATTTGAATAAAAATTAATTGATTTGTGCTTGTGAGCATGTGTGCTTCCCCTTTTCCCCTCCTATTCTGATTTTCCCTCTCTTCGCTAAGGCTACCCCACCAGCTCCAGAGATGGGTACAGAGTACACCTAAATAAGCTGAATTTGAAGCAACTCATTGAAGAGAATCTTTTGTAATAGTGGTATAAGAGATGTTAAAGCAATGAATGAAACATTTAGTCTGTAATTGTTGGACTAAGCACGAAGTAGTGTGTACTAAGTAGGAAAACTGTTGGATAAAGGCGAGTTTGCTTCACATGAAGTAGTGAAGAATGTTCCTCTATGCTTTATGGTGAAGTTACTACTAGGAGGTTGATTTTGAGCCAAAGTATAGCTCAAGTTGCTTGAAGCTAAAATGCTCGTGGACTATTCACTATTGAAATGTATTTTTGCATGCCTAGAAAAATAGAGCTCACATGGCACCTGGGTAGTGTTCTTTTTCCAGCGCATGTATCTTCAACAACCCTAAAATGCTGGTCTGAGTAGGGTTTTCTATGTCTAATGGATCAGCTGTCTTTGATGGGGGCCTCACAATCCCTAAACCTAATCCAAGGACTTAGGGCTAAAATTAAGGGAATAGAGGCAGAACTAACAAAGTAGGGATATGTTTAATGACTCAAAAACCAGCTTTGTGTTACTCCTGAAAATCTGATCGAACAACCTTCAGGAGTAGTCCAACTAGTCCCCAAAATGTGTCTAGAAACCACATCTGATAGGGGGGTGCAATTGCCTTTCTAATGGCCTGAGGCTAGACAAGGTATGGTCTCTGATTTTGTATGAAACAGTGTTAGAATGGAGTGGTTTATAGTGGTGCCTAACAGATTGGATGACAGAAGTTAGGATTCAAAATATGTATTGAACAGTGATGGGTGGTGCGAGTTATGGAATGTTTTAGAGTACTGAAATTTAGCTCCAACATCTGCAGGCCTCAAGAAGGGTAATAAAACTGCAGAGGAAACAGGAATTCAGATCTGGATTAAAATAATTGATTACCCAAATAGAAGAAAACAGAAATATTCTTATTTAACCAGGCATGACCAAGATGTGGCTATCCTGCAACTATACGCTCTCATTAATTCAATATAAAATACTGGATTACACTGTTAATATGACTCCATATATACAGAGTAGCTCCGAAACTTTCTATTCTTAGCAATGGCTAAACTCTAGAAACTTTCCTGAATTCTCTAGAATCGAGAACCAAGGAATCTGAAAAATAGAAACCTTCTAGAGCTTCTGGACCCTGGTTCAATAGTTCTTGAACAAAGTTGGAAAAACTAGAAATTCAATATAGACTAATCTAGCCTAAATCTTCTAAGAAACCCAATATTTAAAGGAAGTAGCACATAAATCCTGTGTATGATCAGCTGCCCCACAATATGGGCTTATAAAGCTGACCCATATGCAATAAAAAACCATGATTGCTTAGCCCATAACCCATTGGGCATTCACAATTAAGCCTATTCAGGCCCAATCGAGTTGGGCGGTCTGCATCACTTTTGCAGCCCACTTTGTAGGTTATGGAACAATTGCCATTGCTTCTGGAACTGTGAAGTTTTTCCTTTTTTATATCCTTAGAGTGGTCCCTTGAATGTTCTTTTATAGCACATTAATTTGTGTATCCAGTTTCCTAAATTGAGTTGTGGCAGTTCAGTTCTACTAAGAGGTTGCGATTGTGAAATGGTTGAATAACCGGTTGTTTATTTTCTGGTTTCCCAGCTTCAAGATTGCTGTGGCAATGCCAAATCTGGATGAACTGCTGAAGAATACCCCCACCCATGAATTTGCATCAGTATGGTTTAAGTGGAGAAAGACAAAATTTTATCCTACCCACTACAGTGAGCTAGTCCGACTTGCTGCTCTTTACAAGTAAGCATGCTTAATTGTATCTTTATGTTATTCTCCATATTCTTTTTCTGGGAATGTATATAAGTGCATTGTTTCTTTTCAAGGGTATTTAAAAGAGGAGGTGTGTAATATTTCTTTCTGATAAAAGGCCAAGTGGCATCCATATCTGGGTAGTGTTGTTAGGTGTTAGACTTTGTAACTTCATCCTTTTTTCTCAATGTTGAAACAAATTAATCAGAAAAGGTCACTTTGTGCAAAAATTCCATTCAAGTTGTCTGATGATAATATGATATGCTTACCCAGAAGGATCATGGTAGCCTCTCTCCTTTTTATTATTGAAGTCCTGAATATGCGAATATTATCAAGTCACTGAAGACACAAATACATGGAGTTGATAAATCTTGACAGAAATGTAGTCAAAAGTGAATACCCTGACATCAAAAGATCTATTCCATTGCTTATTAATGAACAATTTCAACAATAACAACATTGCCTTATCTCAACCAAACGGGGTTGGCCACATGGATCCTTGGTCTCCACTCAGCTCTATTCGAAGCCATACAAGATACAAAGCCGAAGCTAAGCTTGTCTTTCCTCACTCCTCCTATGGCTATTTTAGGTTTGCCTATGGCTCTTTTGGTTCCCTCAATCTGAATCAAGTCACTCCTCCATACTAGGGCATCTAAAGGCCTCCGTTGGACATGGCCATGCCACTTCATCTCCGCTACACTTTATTTATATGGAACTTCTTAAGGGCCCAACTTTCTAGCTCGTACATCATAGCCAGACGGATAACAGTCCTATAAAATTTTCCTTAAAGCTTTAAGGAATACACCGGTCACATAGCACTTCAGAAGCACCTCTCCACTTCACAACGCCATCCGCCATGTCACCTTTTTTATTTACAATTGATCAGAAACATTTAAAATACTCACTTTGAGGGATCTCCCTCTCACCAATAATCAACACCTTATTATCCATCCTAGTGTGGTGAAAGTTACCCACCGTATTTTCCGTCTTAGTTCTACATATCTTCAAACATTTTGATTCCAAGGTTGATCTCTATAGTTTCACCTTTGCATTAATCCTTGCTTTTCTCTCAACCACTAAAATGATATCATTAGCAAAAAGCATACACTGAGGAACCGCATCTTGAATGTATCTGCTTAAATCATCCATGATAAGCACAACCATTAGAGCTGATCCTTGATGTAACCCAGTTGTAATTGGGAAATGACTACCTTGACCCCTCACAGTTCTAACACTAGTCACTACACCATCATACACATAATTTTTAGTTATGTCCACATTTATACTTGGAACACTTCTCTTCTCTAGTATATATGGGAATTGGAAGCTTTTCGCAAAGACTTCATCATGGCTAACATCATTGCACCATTTAAATTATGCATTCAAAAGCTATATGCATGTACAGTTACTCGATGAGTGAAAAACAAAATGTCAGTTCTGGATAATATAAAATGTGTAGTCATGCAATGATATTGGTAGAACTCAATAGCAGTACTGATCATGGAAAAGACTGTTTTAGGATATTGGTTCAGGGACCCGTCTAAGGACTAAGTGTGGAGATCAGTGTGATACCTGTAAACCTGTGATTACCTCCCCTCCCTCACCCCACCCCACCCCACCCCACCCCACCCCACCCCACCCTTCAAACAAAATACTCATATTATAAATTTTATGTTTGGCTGAAGGTTCTGTGCACGGCCGTGCACCATGCAGTCCTGTCCCCCTCTCGCAATATTGACCCCCTATTTGATGCATCATAACCTCCCATTCCTTATGTGGCATGCATGAAAACCCTCCCCTTTCTGTTTTTAGGTTCTTTTTGGATTTCTATTTCCTCTGTCATTCCCCAATGGAGACTGAAGAAAAACTACTAATATAATTGGAAAGATGATAATTGTTGTGGATTCCTATGTAATCTTTGTTTAGAAGTGAGAGACAATGGAACAAGTCTGGACACATTGCATGGGGAACCTGTTCATCTATCTGGCTATCAAGCTAAATTGTGTCTCACTTTTTAACCTTTGGAACTTTTAATTCTTGAGGGGGGAAAAAAAACATATTCATGATTAATTAGAAGTGTTGATCATTGTACTGAAAACAATGTGATTGGGAAAGGCACTGAATTATCACCCTAAAAAAAGAAAAGAAAAAGGGGAATGGCATTGAATCTACTGATTGGCATGAAAAAGGCTGTGCATTTAGAATAGGCCTGATTTGCGTGGAAGAGGCTCTGCATTCAGATTAGGCTCTTGGGGATCAACAATCTCTCAAATTTCTACTGGTGCAATGGGAAAATTTTTCGTTTGAATTTAAATACTACATTCTATTTGCTTATCCTAATATAACAAGAGCTTTGAATTACCTCGTCGGAGATGACTTCTGTTAGGAAATTTAAACGAGAATAGTTTTCGATTTTGCTATCATTTTATCTGATAACGATGATTGCTGGTATTTTTGTATTTAGCTATATGCTTGAAATGAGATTTGATCGGGTGGGAATTGGTTATAACTATAATACTTTTGATTCCTTTCGTTCATAGCTAGTTTGAATCATTTTCTTTTGTTTCTACTTCCAGGTATGGAGGACTCTATCTTGACTCTGATATTTTAGTGTTGAAGCCATTGTCTTCACTTAATAATTCTGTAGGCTTGGAGGATCAAGTGGCTGGAAGTTCTTTAAATGGTGCGGTAATGGCATTCAGGAAGCTCAGGTAATTTACCTTCTTCCTACCTATTCCGTTTCCAGTGCTTTGTTCTTTTTCAGGCGACCAGTGGAACATAATTGATTATAAATGGGAAGCTCATTCTAATGAATGTATCATGTTTCTGATTTAATTTCAAGGTCATTTATTTGGTTTAGGGTTTCCTGCAGTCTTAGTAAGCCTTGAAGATGTGAAAGAAAGTAAAGAAAACACACTAGAAACAGGCCTCTTGGACTTCACGCTGCAAGGAGTCGTTTGGATTAGACACCTAACCCTTCTTCCTCGATCAAACACAAAGAACAGCCATGGAAGTCACCCAGCGGCAGCAACATGAAGTTTTTTCTTTATTGTCAAAATCGTGGCTCATAAAAGAGTCCTCTTCTTTATTTATAATGATGGGGAGGGTTTACAAATAATAGTAACTCAGAGTTAGTAAATCAGAGTTACTAAAAACTGATTACAAGAAGTTACTAAAAATTGGAAATTGAAATCTATTTAATGAAAATAGAAACTAGTCTTAAACAGAAATTAGAAACTAACAATGACTTGAAATTAGAAACTAACTTAGGACTTCAAAATAGAAACTAAATAAGAAACTAATAAGGTACTAATAATCCCATCAGCAGCCCAAATCGTGAGCTGACTTGGACCAGATCTGGGTTGACCCAGTCAGCCACTTGGGTCGACATTATTCTTGGTTCTCCTTGTGTAAACCCTTGTCGGTACTGCATCACCTCCTCTAATACATATGAGCATAATTCAATACTTTAATGAAAGTTAAAGAATTTTTTTACTACATTTCCCTTCTTATATGTTGCTGCAAATGAAAGTTGCGGGGAATACCGACAATCCCTAGCTTTTATTAAAAATATAATTTGATAATACCAAGAGAAATGTTGAAAAGATCATCTATGTCAATATTTTTCCGAAGTTATGTTTTGGTGAACTAAAATAAGAATGTTGAGATAGATGGGTGGTAAAATTAGAAAATATAAAATAAGGAATGAACAAATTAGAGCTAATTTAGGAGTAGGTCTAATATATGATAAGTTTGTGAGAAAGTCATTAGAGATGACATAGACTTTTGCAACAGAGGCTTTGAATGCTAGTATGGAAGGGTGATTTGATTCAGATTTAAGGAGCTAAAGGAGCCAGGGATAAGCCTAGAATGACTCTAGGAGAAGTGGTGAGGAAAGACATTCATACCTTAGGACTAGTAACAACTAACAGTAGAGCTGATTAGAGAAAAAGGATCCATGTAGCTGACCCCATTTAGTTGGGATAAGGCTGAGTTGAGTTGAAATCAATACATGTCATGAAGGTCTGAAACTCTAGAAATAGGTGGTAATCTACTTTGTTAATGCCCTTTAAATCTCAAACTGTGGAAGTAAGTTGTATGACATAACATATAGGCTGTTTTCATAACATGATAGATTTTTGACTATCTTTTTTGAATGTTTTCCCTATATTCCACTATGAATCTCTTTTTCATCATCCTTAATTTTCTGAGTTTCCACTGTTTGAGTCATTCCAGTAGTCCAGTGAAATTACCTTGAAGGTTCCAGAACTCCCTGGTGTGAAATGTCCACCTTCCATATGAGAACTCTAAAAATGTGAAATGTGGAACTTATTTCATTGTCTTTATGGTATATATCAGCAACAACAGATCACCAGTTGTTATAATAAGAGTTTCATTGATTTTGACTGGATTTATTCTGTGCTAATTTTTCTGTCATTTTCTATGCTGTCCTCATTTTACATGCAGCCCTTTCTTAATGGAGTGCTTGAGAGAGTTTTACTCAACATATGATGAAACCCAGTTGCGATGGAATGGGGCTAATCTTTTGTCAAGAGTAGGTAAAAAGTTTTTGACTGATGGGAATAATTCTGATGATCAGCTGGAGCTAAAATTGCAACCATCTTTTCTGCTGTTCCCCATAAGCCCGCAGAATATCACTAGGTATTTTTCTAGTTGTATTGAATCCTCTATGTGTGTTTTTTTTATTTTTTTTTTTGGGGGGGGTGTTGATTAATGATTCTACAAGGCTCCATTTGTTTCAATATAAATTTCCTGGATATAAAAAAAGTAGGGGGAATTATTTACTTCTACTTTATCTTACATTCTTTGGTTATATAATAGTGGTCCCACTGTAGAACTTTTTGCCCCTTCGTCTTGCTTCCAATGAATTTTGTGTTCCTCTTTGTATATATAATAATTGGATCTGAAATTTCCTAAAAAATAATAAAATAAATAAAAGGTAGATTACAACAAGGCTTTTTGTGGTCGGCAACTCACAGATGAAATTGGTGGTTGGGAACGTTTGTTGTGCCTCGTGGTAGAGTAATGTGGCAATTCTGTCCATTGGCTATCAAGAAAATGGTCTATATTAGCCATGTATCAAATTTCAGCTTCAAAGTCAATCATTTACCTCCCTATGTTTGTCCATGCGCCCCCTCATGGTACCATGCACTTTTTTGTTAGTCTTGAATTTTTCCATTCTTTGTTTTGCCACGTGCCCAAACTTGACATAGAGCAGGGGACCTTGAGGGTCTACTTCTCCATTAAATTTCAGCCCCAACTGATCTGCCACGCAGTAGATCTAAGTGCCCATCCACCGATTTTGCCTGTTAGGTGCAGACCACAAAAACCACATTCAACAATGAGAAGCAAGTCCACTTCAGGTACGTTCAATGTGAGTATGGTTTATCTCCATGGGATATTCTGAAATTAGTGGAACAGGCTTCAAAGTAAAATTCTCTTTGTTTATTTATTTATTATGATGTAAGTCTTAGTGCTTTTGTCTACTTGTTAACTTGTTACCCAAACCAATTGATTCTATTTATTTATTTATTTTATGTTAGGGAGAAGCTATACTGTGGGAAGAGCAGCTGTGCATTCGATTGTTAATTTAGTGTTCATATAGAACCAAACAAACCTAGCAGATCCCTCTATGGGACTCTGGCTGACTTGTGTGTTTGTGTGACACAAAAATCTTTTAAGTTGTGGTGAAAGTGAAATCTTTTTCTTTGAGCATAGACAATTTCCTTTGCTGATGCCATGTAATTGTTGTCATTCCAAACCGTGAACTTTGTCTCAACTGTCAAACCATTTGGAGAATTTTTTATCCTGACCACTGCCCATTAGCCATGTGTCAATTGCATGCTAATTTCCATCCTATTTTTGCTTAATTTCCCTATTTTTTAGAATATAATTTTTCTTGACTAAAAAAATCGCATCATTTGAAAAAATTAGAGGGTTGACATGGAGCATTGGAAAGCTGCTGATATCAAGGGATCAGGGAATTAGATTTTCTTCCAGCATTGCTTATTGCTGGCATAGAATTGGCGGGACAATTTGATTATTTATGGACATCTTGGGTGGATATAGAATCCCTTTGTGGTTTGACATAGAGGCTCTTGTTCTGTTCTACCCCCATTCCCTGAATAGATCCAGAGCCAACTTTTCCCCTCAAATGTTATTGTTAGTACTTTGTGTGAGGACATTTTAGTTGCATATTACATTGTTATATGTTTATATCTTTCTCATTTTCTTTCTTTGTGTGTTTGACTTGAAAACAGATATTTTGTCACCCCAGCAGATGAGAATGAAAAATCTCAACAAGATATTCTCTTTACGAGGATCCTGGACGAGTCACTCACATTTCATTTCTGGAACAGTATTACGTCTGCTCTTGTTCCGGAGCCTGAGAGCCTTGTAGCAAGGCTTCTTAACCACAATTGCATCCATTGTCTCGATGTGTTATGAGTTTATGAGAAGACCTCGACCTTTTCCCCCTCGAGTGATCTCTATAACAACATTCATGTTGGCTTTCATATTCCAGAGCAAAATAATCCAAGTGGGAATCCCCGTCTTCCAAAATATTCATTTCATCCTATGGCTTTCTGTGTTATGTTCTGAGGAGTAGCAAGAAACCAACCAGGGAAATTTTTGGAGAATGGGATTTGGGATCTGGACTGGGAATATGAATAGAAGGCAATTATTCAGTGTACAACTGTTATATTTTTGTAAATTTATACATTAAAAGCAGGTGTTTGCCACCTCAAAAAGTATACAGATGATGTAGAGATGGAAGCTGGTGAGGAAACTGCAGCTTGGGACTTGAGATGAGTTGATTGCTCAATGGGACATGGACATATTGTTTACCTACACAGAGGTTTGGATTGCAACTGGAATCTGGTCTGGTAGGTCCCACTCCCCAGTACAGGGGTTCCGATGCATTGTTAGAGGATTAGTGCTAATTGCAGGGCTCCTGTAAAATACTGGTGCAGTGTATACAATTGCCCTTTATGGAACTAATTTCTCCTGTTAAATCATAATGTGTCACATAACTATCAGGGTTTTTCGATTTTCCTGAAAATTCAAGGGTGCCAGAACACCTTTTTTTTTTTTTTTTATTATTATTATTATTTATTTTTTTGAGAACAAGGGTATTGGCCACGGAAGCTGAAAATTATTGATTGGTAGTTTCTTGCTTATGCTATTTTGCTGAAGAAGCAGGATCAAATTCTGTGGCCTGTATGAAGGATAAATAGTCAGTGATTGCAAACAGCCAGCAGAACCCAGGCCATTGGGTTACTAGAATGAACTTTATGGTCCCAGGTTCACCTACAATGTGGTCAGGCAAGGCTGAGACTTCGATTCTTTAGTGGCAAAACATGAAAATCCATTTATTTAGGATGTGTTTGAAACTTAAATCAAATATCCTCAACCGGATCGCAGTGCATACGCTGTGGTTCCAAGCTCGATACCTAGCAATCGGTGTGATTTAGCATTGCAGTAAGGATTACATTTACCCCAGGTGTCTTGAGTCTATCTATCCACCTGATCAGGATACCCTCAATACCCTCCAGACAGCTTGTAGTCGGGTCATCGCAAGTGGTTACTTGACACTTCAGCAAGCTTACACAACAGGGCCGGGTAGGGTCGGGCTTCTTAAAACCCTAGCCCAACCCTGAGTCCCCTTAAATAGGCCCAAACCCGCCCTAACCCTGACTTAGGGCCACAAAATTTCAACCTATACCCAACCCTTCAAGGTTCAACCCAACCCTTACTCGCCCTGATTGGCCTTAATTTTTTAGGGTCGGGCCAGGATGACCCTGATTGACCCTGATCCTAACCTTGATTGACACTGGTTTGCCATCAAGGGCTAGGTATACTTTGATCCTGACCTTACAAAATATGAAATAACTAAAAAATAAAAAATATTCATAATAAAGAGGAGCTAAAAATAAAAAAAAAAGAACACATAATCACAAATTACTTCTCATGCGGAGAATATCCTAACACAAACATTCAAACAATATAAATAACTCCAACTATTATGGTAAACAAAGAGGAGATCATCCTAAGAAAGCAAATAATCCAAAAATTTTCAATTATTTGTCATGATAAACAAAGAGATCATCTTAATAAGGCGAACAAATTTGAAGATCTCAAAACCCTTGTCATGTTAAACAAAGAAGAGAACATCCTCAGAAAACAAAAAATCCAAAGTCAACATTAGAGGCAAAAACCAGGGCCGGGTTAGGCCAAAAGTCACAGTAAAAAAATTAGGGTCCGGTTCAAGGTGGGCTTGGAGGCCTAAAGACATCAACCCTTACCCGCCCTGACCTTGACTCAGGGTCATGCCAGCCCTCAGGGTCAAAACTTTTGGAGTTGGTACTTGTTCGGGATCAGGGAGGACCAAAGGCGGGTTCGGGTCATCAAGGCCAAACTTGCACCCCTAGATAACACCAATCATTCCATCAGTATCCACATCCCCATTTGGAGCTCCCATGATGGAATGGAGATGAAGATGATAGAAAGAAAGTCTCTTATAATCTATTGGTTTGGGTTCTAGTTACCATATCATATGATGTAAAGCTTGATGGGGGAAGCGAGGAAAGGACCCATGTGGTACTCAAGGTTCACCAGATTAGAGGAGTCCTCATAGTTCTTGCCTTCATTGAATTGTTGACATTGGTTCCATGAAAGGTAAAGAAGCAAGAGACTGTTAGTAAAGAAGAGAAAGACCTGGGTCATGTAGCTTGCCCATTTTGCTTCTGTAGTTGATAGGGTTTGTTGAAAGTAGATGAAATGATCTTATAAAGAGGGGTTGAACCAGGGTTTTACAAAAATCTGATTCCCCATGATCTGACTCGGGCCAATTCTGTACAGAAAATCCCTAGATGCCTAGAATACACCAATCCGAGCCAATTCCAATCTGATCCGGGTCAGAATCGACAGGATGAAGTCGGATCCTAACTTGAGTTTTTAAACCCTGGGTTGAACATTAGGTGTGAAGATTCCTTTTTTTACTTTGTGTTCTTTTTAAAGTAAATAATGTAATCCTATCCTAACCAACCTTAAGAGGTATCTTGTGCCACTTCCACAGTAGCCTAGGCAATGAGATCAGACATGTTAGGTCCCTACGACCTCCTTATTCATTAGGGTCTAGTGGAAATTTTGACATACTCTAGATTGATTTTCCTTATTTAAAAAAAAAAAAAAAAAAAAAAAAAAGAAAACCATATTCTGGCGTACAAATCCTTTGCGAAGAGTCAGAGTGACGATCAGGAACCAACGACTAAGAGGACCCCGATACAAAATTGAGTCCCACACACCGCTTACCACAAAGGATTTGCGTCCCATATTCTGACTTTCACTCCGCCTGGTCTATACTCTAGAGTCTAGACCATAGTCCTCAACCCTGTTAAAATAAAGCTGAAAACTTCCTCAACCTCTTTGGTAACATTCTTGGCCACCCCTCCATGCCTTCTATATTTACTCTCTAATTCAGGAAATTTTTCATATACCCACAGACTTACCTTTTCTCCTCTTAAATTTCTAGCTGTGTTGTGAACCTTCCAATCTCAGAATCTAAAACATCTTCTTAAGTTTTAAAATTCTAGCCGTTACTCCCTTCCAATTTTAGACTATATGCAGCTCTCAAAGCAAGCCATGGGACAAATGGTGTTCTTCATATTTGAAAAAATAAGAAACAAATCTATTACAAAATCTCACATTAAGATTTTGTTAAAGAGTGAATCCATCTCTGGATTTTCAAAGGTCTCTATTAGATTCTGCATAATCCAAGAATGTCTCATTCCACCCGTTGTGCAGCTTGCAAATCTCTAAGAAGGAGATGCCCTCAAGATTGCATTTTAGCCCCTTATTTCCCTTCAAATGATCCTCTAAGATTTGCTTCTGTTCATAAAATCTTTGGTGCCAGCAATATTACTAAGATTTTACAGGTATTTCTCTACTTTTTCTATTTATTTTTTGTTACTGAATCTTCTATCAATTGAACTTGACAAGAATGATGATGAGCTAAATCTTTTTCTTTTTCAATTTTCTTCTTTTGCCTTCTAAAAAATAACTTAAACAAGAATTATTTAGCAGTAAAAGATTTTGCTATCTCAGTTTTAATCATGGCTAAATCTCTTCTTATAGTTAAGTTTAATGAGAGAGAGAGAGAGAGAGAGAGAGAGAGAGAGAGAGAGAGAGAGAGAGAGAGAGGCCATTAATGAGTTTTTAAGCTTTTCAAATATAGATATATAACTTTATCCTTCTTAATTTATATATTACTCTATTTCATAGAAAAAAAAAAGTATAGATAACTTCAATTAACTAGAGAGAGAGAGAGGTCATTAATGAGTTTTAAAGTTTTTCAAGTATAGATAACTTCAATTAATTATGTCTCTAGCAGAGCCCTCCCAAGTTTAAGTAGTTTGTTTCTTCTTTTGCCTTCTAAAACATAACTAAAACAAGAAATTATTTAGTAGTAAAACATTTTTCAATTTGTTTTAATCATAGCTAAATCTCTTCTTTTAGTTTAGTTTAATTAGATAATAGATACTTTAGTGTTGAGAGAGAGAGAGAGAGAGAGAGAGAGAGAGAGAGAGAGAGAGAGAGGCCATTAATGAGTGTATAAGTTTTTCAAGTATAGATAACTTCAATTAATTACGTCTGGAAAAACCCTCCAATTTTAACTAGTTTGTTTTGCTGTAATACTATGATTTCATCTATATTTATCAGAATTAATTCTTAATTAATCTTTATTTGTTCTTCTTGGGGCAGCAAATACCGGTCCATCAACGCGCAGAAGCAGCAGATTGCATGTCATTTGAAGCAACTTCAAGGATTCAAGACCCAGTTTATGGATGTGTTGGGATTATATCTCAATTACAGCAACAGATACTTAACACTCAATGTGAACTTGCATTGACACAAGCTCAACTTGCCTTCTACAATGCACAACAAGAAGCCCAACAAGAGAAACCAATGGCTCAAAACCAAGTCCAGTATGATGGACCATCATGGTTCGGTTCGAACCAGCAAGATTCCTTTTATTTGGACCAACCCTTATTAGACAATCATCAACCACCAGGATTTCTCTAGTTGTTGTTCTTCAATCTCTTTGATTATCACTTAGTGATTGGTTATTATTCTTGTTTGTTCCAAATTAAATTCATTGCAATAAAAATGATGTAAAATGTTGTTTAGCACTTTTAACTGTGAAAATGCTAAAATTTTCTATTGAGGGGAATAGAGAATAAAGAAAAAAAAAAGTTAAGGATATTTTTTACATGTTTGATTATTTTTGCTTGGTTAGTCAGAAATTGAACCGGGTTAAATGATCCAATGGTTTAAAATATGGGAAATTTATAGTGCCACCCCCTAAGGTATGTCATTTTTGTTTAACGAAACGTCCCCTGAGGTATTCAATCTGAAATATTGATCAATACTATCCCAACCTGACCCGTGGTGCATGCAAGAAGCCTTATTGATTTTGGGGAAGAGGGGGAAGCTTATTTCCATCTTTGAGATGTAAAAATTAATTAATGCCTAATTTGGTTGCAAGGAAAATATAAATATATTCATGGGAAATGAAATATATTTTACAGAAAAATCCTTTTTGATATTGGTTGTAAGGGAAATGCAACCAATTTCCCTAGAAAGTGAATTATGTTTTTAGGAAATTCAAATATTTCCTTTCATTCCCTTCCCTTCATTTCCGTTGCAACCAATTTGAGCCTAAATTCATTGTTTCAGAAGCAAACCCTGCATTTGATTGATTAAACCTAGCGGTGAGCAATCTGAATAGTCCAATCATCTGGTTCGATAGCTGGACTGAGATTTAATTTATCGTATGTCCTCTCACATGGGTCTTTGTATTATTTTCTTTTTCTTCCCTGACCATGTGGAATCCATGCAAATGATATTGTTTCTTGCACCGTGAATTTGTGTAGAATAGATAATTCTTACATAATAGCAGTGTGGGAACCCTATGCTCACCAAACTTGTGGTTCGAGAGAATGCTTCTTTTGGAAAAACACTTGAGCCTTGATGCGTTTTAGAGAGTTGAACCGTGAAATAATGCTTCCTTTTGCATATAGAATTGTTCTTGATTCTAGTAGACGGTAGAATATTTCATATTTCAAATGTTCTTTTTTTTTTTTTCATGCCTATCATCATGTGAATCTAAGTTGCTGATTCACTTTTTCACATCAAACGAAGCTCATAATCTAGGACTAATTGGGCCATAATATCTATATAATGACTTTTGTTGCCAAATATACTACTTTAAAAAATTCTAAACAATTGATCTTCCCTCATGTAACCTTACTACTACTTGATGAAAACTAATATACTAAAGTTGCATAACATAAGTACCATTCTTGAAAAGTAGATGTCAACTTTTTCAATCACGATATAATGTATTGATTATCAGTGATGAATTTAACCGGCGAAAGTGGGTAGACGTAGATCCATGTGATAGAGAGGACTAATAGCATTCAATCAGTCAAGTTTTAACTCAAAACAAACAATAAACGCAGTCTTGAAGGAAACTTAGGTTGTGCTTGGCATACATTATCATAACAGATCCTAGGTCTAGAATACATTCTTAGATCCGATTCTTCTTCTATATTTGTTTGTTTCTGTTTCTAAACCCAGAATCTATTCCCAAGTTGCTACCAAATACAACCTTATAACATTTTTTTATTCTTATATTTGATTCTTCTATATTTGTTTGTTTCAGGATGTGTTCTAAACCTAGAATCTATTCCTAAATTGCTACCACATACAAGCTTATAACATTTTTTTAATCATTTTCCATGCTTGTTTCAGATTGAGATTTGATCAATGAGATATGTATAATGCATTGTGACAATATCCAAAGTCATTGAAAGTCATGACAGTTACGTCTACCTTCTTCAATTAAGACTCTTACCTACTTCAATTACATCTTACAGGAATGCAATTGGCTAAAGCTTATTGAATTTCTGTTTATGGATTTTTAAAAGCAACTTTCAAAGACAAGAAAGCTACGCCTCCAACAGTTCAACCGTCAAGTTCTTGTTTGGTGTTTGACTGATGAGATCTTAGGTTCTCAGTGATCTCAAATGTGTGCAGCAGAGGCTGTATTTTTGTGCTTTCTTTCTTGTGTCAAAGAAAGAGGGGAGGGAATTTGGGTTGGGGTGTGGGGGAGGAGGGAATCTCTTCCACATCCATGTAGTCAAGAAATTGGGGCTAGTCTTATATGGGCTTCTTAAGGTGGAGGCAGGAAGCATTTCAATGACTTCTAGAGACTGATGCAAGGAGTGATCTCATCAGTTTTTTGTCAACAGAAAATGATGCGTTCAAAGGTCAGAGGGGCACCTCCATGGGTTAAATTTAGTAATAAAGGTAGGAATGTATGTCAAGTTCTTGTTTGGTGTTTGACTGATGAGATCTTAGGTTCTCAGTGATCTCAAATGTGTGCAGCAGAGGCTGTATTTTTGTGCTTTCTTTCTTGTGTCAAAGAAAGAGGGGAGGGAATTTGGGTTGGGGTGTGGGGGAGGAGGGAATCTCTTCCACATCCATGTAGTCAAGAAATTGGGGCTAGTCTTATATGGGCTTCTTAAGGTGGAGGCAGGAAGCATTTCAATGACTTCTAGAGACTGATGCAAGGAGTGATCTCATCAGTTTTTTGTCAAAAGAAAATGATGCGTTCAAAGGTCAGAGGGGCACCTCCATGGGTTAAATTTAGTAATAAAGGTAGGAATGTATGATTGAAACTTGAGTGATACCCCAATTCCAAACCTTGTCAAGATGATCTCTGCCATCTCGACAACTTTCATAGCTTTTGCTCCGGAGAAGAGAAGCTCTTCCATCAAATCTTTTTCCCAGGTAAATTGATTCTCTCTCTTTCTCTCTGAACCTTGAGAGTTCTGTTTGACCCATCGAATTTACTTAATTGATGTTGTTAAGGTCTTCATCTCCCCCCCCCCTTTTCTCTCTGTTGCTGTTATTGATCTGTTCGACATATAGAAGTGAAGTAGTTTTAGCGAAAAAGCATTCAATTTTGGGAGAGGAAGGTCATGTATCAAAAATTGAGTGAAACCAACCGGGTTACTTTTAATTAGCTCTCGTTTTTCACCTTTTGATGAATCATTTGGTAGCCACCATGGATGGATCTGGTTTTAATGTATAGGAAAAGAAAACCCTTCAATGGGTTTCTCATTTTCTTCTTTGATATGAAAAGTTCTTTTTTTTTTTTTTTTTCAAGACAGTTTCTGTCTAATATAATCATTTTCTCCTCTTTTTGTGAAATGGTCTTTTTTTTTTTTTTTTTGTTGAAATGGACTTGTTTTTCGTTGAGCACAGAATCAATTACTTATTGGGTTTGGAGAAGAAGAGAACCAGAGAAGGCAATCATTGAGTTTATTTATAGAATTAATCCTGAAAGATGCAATATTATGTGGTCTACCAAATTAAAGAGTTCGAATAACATCTTTAGATATACTGAAATGCATCAAATAAGTGTCAAAGAGGAAGAATGTGCCTTAATTGAGGCACAATATTAGGGTTTTGAGCTTGAAGCTTTGAGTTTCCAATAGTGTTTTTTCTGGGCTCTAATCATTTCACTTCCATGTTAATATTATGAGAAGGGACTCAATGCTTCGATTGATAGATTGGTAGGGATCAATTAGTTGTTGCAAGCACAAGTATGTAGGTCGTAACATATATTATTGATATTTGAATTTCATTGTGAACTTTTTCTTTTGTTGTAGTTATTTTAGCAAGTTCTTCCCTCAATCTGAAGAATTAAAAGCCCCAGTAATGGAATGCACTCTTTTCTCTGTATCTGGAAATACTGAATCTGTTAGTATTTTGTTGTTTAGGGTACTATTCGAATGGCTCGTTCAGGACTGGATCAGATATCAGCAACCGGTGCTTTCGATCGTAGTCCATCAACGTTCCGGAATTTTATCTCCAAGGATCCATCCTCTACATTTCCTGCGGAATCTGGGAGATACCATCTATACATATCATATGCTTGTCCCTGGGCATCAAGATGCATTGCTTATATAAATGTGAAGGGACTTCAGAAAGCCATCAATGTCACAGTAAGCCATACCTCAAATTATCTTCTCAGATCTTGGAACCTTACCTTCTCCTTACTGTATTATATCTGATTTATGTGTCCTTGCTTTGTATAGTCAGTCCAACCCAAATGGGGAAGAACAAAGGACACTGATGATCATATGGGATGGGTCTTTCCTTCAAACACAGAACAAGAAGGCGCTGAACCTGACCCATTGAATGGAGCAAAAAGTATCAGAGATCTCTATGAGCTTGCTAGCACAAACTACTCTGGAAAATACAGTGTTCCTGTATGTATACCCTTAGATTTTTTTTCTTTCCTTGGCACTCTGTCAATCATGTAATTTGATTTTCCTGTCTAACAGGTTTTGTGGGATAAGAAATTTGAAACAATTGTGAACAACGAGAGTTCTGAGATACTCCGTATGCTGAATACTGAATTCAATGATATAGCAGAGAATGCAAGTTTAGACCTTTATCCTCCTCACTTACAATCTCAAATTGATGAGGTTAATGATTGGGTATATGATGGGATAAACAATGGTGTTTATAAGTGTGGTTTTGCTACCAAGCAAGCAGCCTACGACGAGGTAACTCATACCATAGTGAAGTATCTCAGTATATTTTCTCACTGACAGGCTTTAGTATCTGTTATCTTACTAACATTATCTATGCCTTTCTTCTAATTATCAAGGCTGTGGAAAAATTATATGAAGCTTTGGATAAATGTGAGGAGATTCTCAGCAAGCAGCGATATTTATGTGGGAACGCACTTACTGAAGCTGACATTCGGTTGTTTGTCACTCTCATAAGATTTGATGAGGTACCAAACAAATTTTGGATATGTCCAAGTAACTTGTTTGATCCATCAAATCTTTTATTGCAATGAGATAGTTCTGTATAGCTGTTAATAGTGTTGATGTCATTATGCTTAGTTGTCATAAAAATTGCACTATCATGAATCTTTCATTCAAGCTGTTTTGGTATCTAACTGTCCAAATTTCCTGAATAACAGGTTTATACTGTTCACTTCAAATGCAACAAAAAGCAGCTACATGAATACCCAAATCTGTTCAATTACACCAAAGATATTTTTCAAATTCCAGGCATGAGTACTACTGTTAACATGGAGCACATCAAGCGACACTACTACGGAAGTCATCCTAATATTAACCGATATGGTATAATTCCTGTTGGTCCTAATATAGATTATACTACTCCACATGATCGAGACAGATTCTCTACTTAATGTATTTGTGTTTCTTGTTGTAATTATTTGAGTCCAGAAGTTTTGTTTTTTTTGTTTTTCTTTGTTATTTGGAAATAAAGACAGTAAGAAGAGGCCTTGTGACATGCCAATACTGTGTTGTAAACTTTATCTTTGTTCTCTCTTTGGTGGAAATGAAGTAACCTATCTAGTATTACACAGAGATTGGTGATTACATTTTCTATCATATTAGTTCAAATATAATCAATGCTTGAATTCGGACTGTAATCAGCTAAATCGATCAATTCAACTCTGAATAAACCGTGACCAATTGTATTTACCCTGGTTCCATGTGTACTGAGTCCCTCCAAGTTTAGCAAGTCTATTGATTCCCGACTGATTCGAATCAGAATTGATGGAGACTGATTTAAAACCTTAAGTATAATTGGGTTTAGTTTCACTCTTGAGAGTCCAAAAAGCCTAGAATTGTGCTGGTTTATATTAGATGAAGTAACACATTGTGTCCATAAGAAAATTGCTTCCTCCATTTGTAGTTGTCAAGCCTATGCGATGCCTTCGTGTTCAAGCACCTTGATCACCTTCTGTTTAGGCCTCTTTAATGCCTTGGGTCGCCTAGACACCACGACAGTTGTGATTTCGATACTACTTCTTGACCTCAAAGTTGAAGGATATGAAGATACATGCCTATGGAACATATCCTATTCAAGCAAGGTCCTATTTTTTATGGGCAAGAAAGAAAAATGTTGTGCTATTTTTTTGGACGATTTTACCCTTGGTCATTAACGTTACACTGATTTGGGATCAACAAAGAATCAATATCAGCCTCTATCAATACCAAAATGGATCAGTCAATCCAATATTAATTCTTAGAGCCAGGATGGTAATGGAATGCTCTTGAAGGGACTTTGATTTGTAACTTACTTTTTTTTACCCTCTTTGTAAAACATATGTTTTTTTCTTTCAATAATGGTAAATCTTGTCATTTTACATTCATATTCAATAAATATACAAGATAATAACTTTTGATAATGACATATCGATCAATTATTTTTAAATTATTTTAAAAAAAATCTTTGTTTACCACTACTTTAAATAACTTTTGGGGATGAAACAAATGACAATCAAAAGAAAATTACATGTTTTAAATACACTATTCAAAAAAAAGAAAAAACACACCTATAGAGATGTCATTTAGACAATCCCCTTTTAAAATTATGAAATTGAAACTCAACACACTTCTATATGACTTCCCCTAATCTGCTTAAACGATTTTAGAAGCTAGCTTATGGGAGGTAATAAAGCTTCACTAATGAGAAATGATATTCTAAAAAGCCTAGAAGCCAAGAAGTTGATGGCTAGGCTTATGGGCGTCGTAGGCAGGAAGCATTTCAGATTAAACACTTCTCATTGGTCTTGCCTTTTGTCCTCTTAGAAGATGAGTTCCAAAAGCCGATAAGCAAAAAAGCTTGATAAACTCTATCAAACATGTAAGGTCTTGCTTGTATTGTGCTAAAAAGCATACCTAGTTCATGATGCTTTCACCAATGCGGAGGCCTCTGGGATGAGTAGATGTATGTAGTGTTACCTTAACCCCTATTCATAGATGGATTATTTTTATCTGAACCCACAGCCGCCAAGTCATAATGAAGTAATCTTACTTTTGCACCATACCCAAAAAACATATCATAACATTGCACCCAAGACCCGCCGCCCTCTCTTGCTTGTTCTGCAATGCTCTAGGTATCTTCCTAGGCTCTCACAAGCCTTGCTAGTAGATGATGTTGATGCAATGAGTGACCTCACCCATGCCTCACTTGAAGTGGAATTTACTAGGGAAAACGATTGATGCGCTCGCCTTGTGCAATTTCAGTCTCACATGATTTTTTTTCCCTCACCTATTCTGAAAATGTGGACTTCATGTAAATGAATCATGACATTCTTTTCAGAATACCTATTTAGTGTGGTGGAGTGCAAATTTCTCTCCATGATGGCTGCGTGGGAAATCCTCTCTTATATATTTTGGAAGACGAAAGATGTAAGGTTATTTCCAAGGTTTGAACCTGTGATCAGACCCTACAGTAGCAAGAGCCTCATGCACTGGATTGCTCTTTTTTATAAAGATAGTTGTTAGGTTGCGTAAAGAATGCTAGTATCTCCTTGTGTTTATCTTTTTTCCTTCTTCCTATGAAGTGGCATCTACCCCTTTTATAAGTGGAAAGAGAGAACATTTGTGAAGGCACTAGAATACACTATGCACTCGGACAACAAACTCAATCACAGAAGAAGCCTGAAAAATAATAATGTGGCCCTTGGCAATCAAAAGTGGAGGGAAGGACAAAATGATCGTTCACCCCTCATTAGACGTAAAAATCCTAACCTTATTGATATTTCCATGCTTCGTTTTTTGGGAACCCTCAGTCCCCCATTTCAGTCACATGTTTAACAAAAAAAATTTCTTTTGTTTTAACAAAATAAAGATACCATATTTTTTTTATTTTTTCTTTTCTTGATATCCAAACGCAGCAAGAAACCGATTTGCCACTGGAAGAGGCGAAAGCTGGGAAGAGCCGAAGCTATCGCTGTCGAAGAGGAAGAGAGAACTGGAGAAGTCTCGTTGAGTCGTTGGCTTAACACCGAACCTGCCGCTGCTGTTGAATCTCTGATCTTGAAGACAAAGGTAGGTAGGTAGGTAGGTAGGTATCTCTCATCTCTATTATTTGATTTTAAATCTGCTGTCTCTCTGGTTCTATCGAATCAGAAGAAATCGATGGGTTTTTTGGATTGAAAGAGAAGAATGAAATTTCAATTATAGCGTTTATTAAGTTTCACTCCGTCACTCTGTTTTTTGGGTATTTCTAACCATTCGCAACCACGTCTGTAATGGCCCGTGTTAGCCATACTGTTATCGCAATTAGGGATAAGCTCAGAGGGATGATTGGGCAGTGTAAGGTTAAACAATACTCCATATACTTCATTTGTCCCATTATTGGACTTCTCTCTCTATCTCACCCCTATATTGTTTCTCTGTATCATTTATAGAACAGGTTCTGTTCTCTCACCCCTCATCAAAGTTTGTTTTACTGTTAAAAGTCCTGTATGGTTCACTGTTTTTGGAATCTCATTTTTCTGTTTCTCATAAAAATAGTAATAATCCAAACCATCTAAATAGTTAATAGGGTGATCGTTTTCATGTCTGTATATGATAATCGTAACCAAAGTTGATGGAACTAGTGGTTATTGAAGGGTGAATTGAAAGGGAAACTGTATTTAACGAATACGTGTATGTTGTTATTATTGGGAAGAGTAAATGTAGATGAACTCCCTGGTTGATGGGTTATGAATGACAGAATGTATTTGTCTGACATACATTTTTCATGCTTTGCAGGACCCACTGACAAAATCACGACAACTTTCAAGTTTCAGCTGCGGAGAGGTATTTCAGGAAACCCATTTTCCTCTGTTTAGTGCTGCTTAAGCAGACAACATTTTATGCTATATTATGTTTTCTGTTGCAGTGTTGCATGATGTGTGTGATATATGAATGAAAATGCGCTATATTGTCATGCGCTTCTCTTTGTTGTAGTGTTGCATGATGCTGTTTAGGGAGATAATATAAGTTGTTTTCTCTTTCCTCTCTTGACTCTAGATCATGACACTTTAATATGGATGTGATATACTGATATGTGCTCTTTCTGTATTTGTCTAGGGAGAGATAATACAATAAGGAAAAATAGAATACCTAAATATTTCTCTTCTCTCCTCTGTGATGAGTGAAAACAACCACTGCTGCAGCCATTCTTTTTGAATCCAGTAAGGAAAAATGGAGTACGTAAATTATCCTCCTCCATCATTTCAATCCTGCTTCTGATTGTTCTGTTTAACATTGTTGGAGTTGATACTTCAGAACTGTTGGCTTATGCCCCAAATTGTGCTGGCAAAGTGTATAAGTTAACCAACATTGTTGTTTTGATCAGTCTGATCTATGATTTGGTTGCTTCTTTGAGTATGAGGTTTTATATTTGAAGTTATTTTATGAAGGGATAATTGCTACCTAATAGTATTAATAAGTGTATCTTACTGGCCTGTCTGGTTCTGTTATTTGTGTTTAAGTTTGTTTTTATTTTTAAATTCTGGACACTATAATAGTTCTTTGAACTGATTAGGAATAGGAACCTGAACCGGCCACACCCAATAGTTAACAGACTTGGCTCTCAGAATTGGAACCAATTAGCTTATTGGTCCAGTTCTGGTCCTGACCCCTTAGGACCAATTTACACCCTTATGTTTTGTAACATTCGACTGAAATGATACTCAAACCGAACCTAGACCAAAATTTTGGCCCAAGTGCCGAGATTTTGATTAAAACTTCACATACCTAGCTAGTCAACCTAAGTTTCACTAGGGGAGGAAGCTTACTCCCTGATTTGGAGAGAGAGAGGAGGAGGATTGAAGAAGGTGGATGAATTATGCAGGGCTGCAAACGTTGCCCAGAAACTGGAATGTAAACCCAACTGACTAAAACTCTATCTCCTCTTCCAACTCTAAGACTAAAATAGAATTCAAAACTAACTAGCCTATCTATTACGAGTCTGTCAACATAATAAAAAAGAAATAACCCAAAGAACTAAATAACTACTACTGGATCTTGCTAGACCAAAAACTTGGGTTAGGCTGGTTCTGTCTGTTCTGGATTTGCGTTTCCAAACCCGGTCGTGCTGGTCCAACCAGTTGAATGCTACTGCATCACTTTCCCTCTCCTCTTCTACAATTCTGTCTCCTTTGCAACTCTTCATCTCGATTGTTTGGAAAATTCCTTATCCCCCTTAACATGTGTTCATCATGCAATATCAGATCGGCCAATCCATATAAGGTGATTCGAAGCTGGTTTTCTTTGGGGGAGGGGTAGAGCAAGGTTAATCTCCCCGATTCCGCCAATCTGCTCCCCGAATCCCGATAACTAAATGCATATGCGTCGAGCTCAAAATTAAACTCTTTAGTTTGTTTCAACAATTTTTCGAGATCATGATGGCTCCCATCACCAGTTGTATTAGATTTAAAGACGAGGCTTCTCCTCTTCCTTAACTTAATAGAATTTGTTCCGCTCACATTTTTTAGAGAAAAAAGAAGAGTTTTGAAAGTTCAAATCGGGTGTTCTAAGCTTATAATATCATCTGTTTTCTATTGGTGAACAGAAAAACATAATTTGCGTCAAGGATTCTCTCCATTGAATGGCTTTTGTCACCTTTTCTGTGCAGTCATACTGAATCCTCAAAAAGTTGGGGACTTAGAGAATATCTGACCAAGATAAATATCGAAACTGAGATTAAAATCAAGATCGAGGGAGAGGAGGGGTTATATGACGATGGGATCAAAGGCCGGAGTAAAACTATCAGGTATGCAGAAGCAGGTGTTGTCACTATATAGAGGATTTCTGAGAGCAGCTCGTACCAAAGGCCCCGAAGAGCGCCGTCACATCGAATTGACTGTCTCTAGTGAGTTCCGCCGGAAGGCAACAGCTGTGGATCGCAAGAACTTTGTGTACATCGAATATCTGCTCCGCCGAGGCAACAAGCAACTAGATCAGCTCAAGAGCCCTGCAACGGTCAGATTGTCTTCTCTTAAGATCGTGCCCAACTCTCAATCCAATAACAAAACCTAAGCTTTGTTAAGTTCAAAAACTCAATTCTTTGCAAATATTAAATTTACAGTGACTTTGATGTAATGGTTCAATCAAATGTTAAATAGATAGCATTTTTCAAAGAGGCAAAATATATAAATGTAATGTCTTGTTAGTGATATTTATACTGTTCACTTCAAATGTCACTAACAAGACATAACATTTATGCTGTTCACTGCAAATTTCACTAACAACAGGTATATACTGTTCACTTCAAATGCAACAATATGCTCTTACATGAATACCCAAATCTGTTCAATTACACATTTACACCAAAGATATTTTTCAAATTCCGGGCATGAGTACCACTGTTAACATGGAGCACATCAAGTGACACTACTATGGAAATCGTCCTAATATTAACCAATATGGTATAATTCCTCTGGGTCCTAATATAGATTATGCTACTCCCACACGATTGAGACAGATTCTTTATTTCAAGTGTATTGTATTTCTTTTTGTAATTCTTTCAGCGCAAAAGGATTACAGTAAGAAGAGGTCGTGACATACCAAAACTGTAATAAACCTTACCTTTGCTCTCTCATTGATGGGCAATAATTTTCTATCTACCATTACTCAGAGATTGGTGATTTCATTTTTAAAAGTCGATAATTTGGTAATACCCCTCAGAACTGTTATTCACCTCTTAAAGGAGAACTGTTAACTGCTACTTATAAAGGGCTTAGGTGGCATTGCTTAAGATTCTGTTAGCCCCTCCTATGTTTTCCTGTCATATTGGTTCAACTTTAATCAATGGATTGGAATCAGCTGTTTTGGCCAATATGAGTCAGAATCCTATGCTTTCCAAACTTGTGGTATGAAAGAATGCTTCCTTCGGCTAACCATTTGAGCCTTGATGTGTTTGAGAGGGTTGAACTATGAGAAAAATGCTTCCTTTACCATAGTACAAGAATTATTGCTTTATTGCTTGCATGTGCTAGAATATTTCAGATTTCAATTGGTCTACATTTCTCATGCGTAATTGATTTATGGAGGGAAAAAAGAGGTTTGGTGCTACTTCTTGATGAAGACTAATAAATTATGATTCACACCATAGTTCCATTCCTGAAAATAGATAACTTTTGGATCATGACAGTGTTTTGATTATCAGTGATGGATTTAACTGGTGTTAATGGGAAGATTTTTGTCATAGAGAGGACCTCACATTCCATTGGTTTAGTTTTAATTCAAAACAAGGCAATGAGGTATGAAAGTTTCTTGAAATTGAAATTGAAGGGAACAAAATTGCTAGTTCCTTGAAATTGAAATTCTCTAGTGCTTCTCTGTCACTTTCTGTGCTTGTTTCAGTCTTCCATCACTTGGTTTAAGTCATTGAAAGTCACGACATTTTTGTTTACTCACTTCAGTCATAATTTACAGGGCATATTTGGTTAAGTTTATCGGGATTGTGCTAATTAATGTGCTTAACAGGCTTTTAGAAGCATTTTTATAGGAGTTAATAAAGCTTCACCAATGAGAAGTGACAGTCTAAAATATTTTCCACCTCTGTCTAAGAAGCCAAGAAATTAGTGGCTAGGCTTATGGGCTTCTCAGGGTAGGAAGTATTTCAAACTCACACTTCTTATTGGTTTCACCTCTTTGCCTCTTAGAAGATGACTTCCAAAAGCCAATAAGCAGAAAAGCTTGATAAACACTCTGGAGCTTGATATCATGTGCATCCTCCACCTGATATCTATCCTCATGATCTTATGCTTTTGAGTGAGTACCAAGCTTTACCATCTGATGAGTACCCTATCATAATTTACGATGGACGTATTGATCCGAATTCTTATTGCAGTGGATGCATGGGCTCTTGTTATGATCTTCCATTTCAAATTTCACTTCATATCTTTTAACTTTGGCTCGGTTTAGTTGCAAGGGGAATTAGAGTGAAAGGAAATGAAATTTTCATTCTTGAAAAAGAAATGTTTGTAGTTATTACCCCAATGTGGTTATATCATTAACTTCAAATTATTTCATATTTGGGTATTAAATTTTATATTATTTTGCATCCAAAACCTTGTGCTTTAATTTGTAATATAAAATGTAAAATGTGTCTGGTACTAAAAATTGTTAAAAAGATGAAGTCGTTTATACAATCACATTGGATCACATGGAGTAATAATTATAAAAAAGTTCATTTTTTAAGTATGAATGTTTCAGTTCCCTTCCCCTTAAATATCCTTTGCGACCAAACAGAGCCTAAGGGTTATATAATCTATGAAGTTATCAATTAAGGAACGAATTGGTCTTACTTATGCATAATATAGCCTATATGGTTGTGAACAAACAATCTCATATCACTGCCTCTAACTCTAAAATTGATGTATTAAGTTACCTTACCTTTTGATTGGAAAAAAGAAAAAAGAAAAAAAATCTGTAATTATGTGATGATATTCATAAACTAGTTATAAAGTCTTCTCACGTTGAGCTACAAGGCATCACCAATGCATGAGGCTGCTGGCACGCAGAATCTGAAAAGATATATAATTAGTCTTACTCCAGCTCTGCATAAAGACTGTTCTTCAATTTTAATCATCATCACAGTAGAGGAACCTTACCATTACGGGTAGATCTGTCTTTTCCAGTAAAGACTGCTGATGCAAAGAGTGATCTCACCCATACCTCACCCACCCGAAATGGAATTTAGCTATTTGACAAAAGAAAACGTAAATTAGAGAGTAGGTTAAAGGGCGGCCCCAAGGGACAACCTCCAGGTCACGGGGCTGCTCATTTAGATAATGGAGAATTTTCTGAAACAGATTAAGTAGTGAAAAATCGACCTAGAAATGGCATCCATGATTCAATATTTAAACACTAACCCATTAATTAATATGAATGAGCCTTTGGTTTGTCTTGGCACTTGGGAGAGTGACCCAATACATCTCCTATTTAGATGACCTCTGCCATCTTCAAAACTCTCATAGCTTTTGGTCTGGAGAAGAGAATCTCTTCCGTCGAATCTTTTTCCCAGGTAAACTCGTCCTCTCTCTGTCTCTCTTCTCTCAATATTGGGTTCTGTTTGACTTTACCAAATTGATGTAGTAGATCACCTCACCCCCTCTGTTGTTGTTGCTGCTCTGTTTGACATATTGGAGTGAAGTAGTTTTAGCGCAGAAGCATATGTAATTTTGGGAGAGGAAGATTATGAATTTTGGGTATGGATTAAAATTGAATGAAACTAACTGGGTTGCTTTTAATTAGTGCTCGTTTTCTACCTTTTTGATGAATCATTTGGTAGTCACCACGGAGAGATCTGGGTTTTTTTTTTTTTTTTTTTTTTTTTTTTTTTTTTTTTTGAGTTCATGTATAGGATTAATTCTGATAGATCATAGATGCAATACTATGGGGTGAACCAAATTAAAGGGCTCAAATAACTTCTTTAAATGTACACAAATAGATCAAAATAATTGTTTAGCTTGAGACTTAAGTTGCTAAATTGCGATTTTGTTCTGGTTTCTTATGATCTTTCTGCTATTTTGATATTATGAGGGACTCAATGCTTTCATGGCTACTGAATAAGATGTTGCTAAGTACAAGCATGTAGGTCGTCACATAAACTATTGATCTATGTATTTCATTGTGAAGCTTTTCTTTTCTAGTTATTTTAGAAGTTGTTCCGTCAAATCCGAGGAATTATATAAGTCCCAGTTATGGAGTCCACTCTCTTCTAGTTATCTGGTAGTAGTGAATGTGTTGGTATTTATTGTTTAGGGTACTCTTCAAATGGCTCGTTCAGCACTAGATGAGGTAACAGACACCGGTGCTTTCAACCGTACCCCATCAACATTTCGCAATTTTATCTCAAATGATCCGTCCTCTCAATTTCCTGCCGAATCTGGGAGATACCATCTGTACATATCATATGCTTGTCCCTGGGCATCAAGATGCTTTGCTTATGTAAATATTAAGGGACTTCAGAAAGCCATCAGTGTCACAGTAAGGCATACCTCAAATTATCTTTGTAGGTCTTGGAATCTTAACCGTCTCTTACTGTATTACATCTGATATCCATCAATGCTTTGTATAGTCAGTCAAACCCATATGGGGAAGGACAAAGGACGCCGATGACCATATGGGATGGGTCTTTCCTTCTTCAAGCACAGAAGAAGTAGGTGCTGATCCTGATCTATTGAATGGGACAAGAAATATCAGAGAACTCTATGAGCTTGCTAGTACAAACTATTCTGGAAAATACACTGTTCCTGTATGTATTATCCTTCGTTATTTTCTTTCCATGGTCTAGTTTCTGCAATTCTGTTGCACTTTGTCAATTATTTTATATGATTTTCCTGTCTAACAGGTTTTATGGGATAAGAAATTGAAAACAATTGTGAGCAATGAGAGTTCTGAGATTATCCGTATGCTGAATACTGAATTCAACGATATAGCCGAAAATGCCAGTTTGGATCTTTATCCTCCTCACTTACAATCCCAAATTGATGAGGTTAATGAATGGGTATATGATGGGATAAACAATGGTGTTTATAAGTGTGGGTTTGCTACCAAGCAAGGAGCCTACGACGAGGTAAGTATTGCTATAGTGAACCATCTCAGTATAGTTTTTTTTCTTACATTCATTGGTATATATTGTCTTGCTAATGTTATGTATCCCTTTCTAATTATGAAGGCTGTGGCAAAATTATATGAAGCTTTGGACAAATGTGAGGAGATACTCAGCAAACAGCGTTATTTATGTGGGAACACACTTACTGAAGCTGACATTCGTTTGTTTGTCACTCTTATAAGATTTGATGAGGTATGAAGATTTGATATCCAAGTTAGCCTCAAAATGTATGTTTGATTTGTGTAGCTAATCTCACAAGGTACACATACATTGTCGTAATCATTTAGCGGTCCAAATGCACTTGCTTGATCCACCAAACCTCCTATTACAATATTGAGATAGCTCTCTATAATAGTATCAATGTTTTGATGCTTAACTCTGTTAAAATTTGCACTTTCTTGAATTTATCATCCAGGCTGTTTTGGTATCTTACTGTTCAAATTTTCTGGACAACAGGTTTACGTTGTTCACTTCAAATGCAACAAAAAGCAGCTACATGAATACCCGAATCTGTTCAATTACACTAAAGATATTTTCCAAATTCCGGGCATGAGTAGCACTGTTAACATGGAGCACATCAAGCGACACTACTATGGAAGTCATCCATCTATTAACCGATATGGTATAATTCCTGTTGGTCCTAGTATAGATTTTTCTACTCCACATGAGCGAGACAGATTCTCTACTTAAGTTTATGTATTTTGGTTTGTTAGTTATTTGAGTATGAATGGTTTGTTTTCTTTTTTTGCTACTAAAGACGGTAAGAAGATGGCCTGACACGCCAAATTGTAATAGTCTTGTCTTTGCTTCCTTATTAATGGGCAGTGAGCTTTCTATCTACCACTACACTGAGAATGGTTATTTCATTTTTAACTGTTGATGCTTTGGTAGTGATATCCATAACTGATATCCACCTCTTAAGGAGCGCCATAAACTGCTTAGCTCCCAAATTATCTTATTTTTTTTCTCTTTTGTGGTTTCATGGAACGTTTCTTTTTAATCTTTGTTATTTTTTCAGTACAGATATGAAAGTGCTACTTTCAAAAACTTCATTGCTTTTCACTTTACTGAAGGGTAGGAACCTTTCTATCTACCATTACAGAGCGATTGATGGATTTGGCTCCTCTCTTTAGCGCCTATCGCCCAGGTTTTGCCCATAGTTACCTGGACGAGCGCCACATGGCAAGGTGATGATCCAACAGTTTGAGAAAGGCACAAAGAACGAGGCATCAAGAACCGTTGGATCATCGTTTCGACACGTGGCGCTTGCTTAGGTAGCTATGGGCAAGACCTGGGTGATGGACGCTAAGGAAAGGTGTCGGATCCACGATTGATGGTTTTGGTGGTACCACCTTGAACTGTTATCCACCATTAAAGGAACACTGTGAATTGCTACTCATATCATGATTTTCTCCCAAATTATCTTTGTTTTTCACTTTCATGGAGAATTTGTATACTCTGTATCGCATGCCCTTTTCTGTGAAGGACCCCTTGCCATGCCAAGCCCTAACAAAATTTCATCTCATGCACATCCATATCCCCAGGCCAAACGTCTTAGATTCAATCATATGAAAAATATTCATAAGGATGACGAATGACAATAACAACAAAGCATTGTCCCAACTTAATAGGGCTCGGTTATGAGGATTCAAACATTAACCCTATGAAAAATATTTATAAGGACATTTATGTAATTTTAAACATGTCACTTAAATATCAACCCCTAGAGGGGTAGTGGATTTAAGCCTTCACCTTCTAGAATTTTTGTCTTCATTTCTTCACTCAACACAACAATGAGACAGCAACATTGCTCTCTACAGACTAATGACTCATTTAGTTACCACAGATATACGGGCATACACAAGACAATTTGACAATATAAAAATTATTTAAATTTAAGTTAATAAACGTCTCTAGTTTGAGTCTCCTCGCTATTGATCTATTACACGGGTTAGGTGTGATTGAGTGTAATCAGGGTTTATCTTTGGACCTAAATCATAAAACCATACAGGTTTGAGGGGTTCCTCATTAATCCAAAAAAAAAAAAAAAAAAGCTAAAAAAAGATTTTCAAATAATTTGATAGTAATTTGCCATTACATTATTCTTAAGAACCGTGGTTTGTCTCCTTGTAATGGGCTCAAATGAACCTTTTGAATAAGAGTGAAGAAGATTTTGGGGAAGTGAAAAATTACACTTGAAAACCCGATTTAGTCGTCAGAGATGTACAATCGAGAGAACGTTAGAGATAACCCAAGGGATTAGCCTTGTTAGCTTGGAGGGATGCGGTACTCCACCTCAGGAAGCGAGGTCCTATAATCAAACCTTCGCCGATGCACCTAACTTCTTGGGACCACTGTGTGCGGCAAGTACCAGACCCACCCAGTGTTATCAATTCGGCCAAATAATTCGTGAATTATTCGGCCAAACTGAATTTTTCCGAATTTAATCAAAAATTCTGACCGAATCCGAATTAAAAATAAAATTCGGTAAAATTTACGATTTTTTCAAAAGTGAATATAAAACCCGAATAATTCGGACCGAACCGGATTAAACCGAATTATTCGGTCCACTTAAACAGTATTTAAAAAAAAAAAAAACAATAAGCTTTTTTGACCGAATCCTTAAATTAATCAATCAAATTATTCCGAATAATTCTCCGCCCGAATAATTCCCGAATCCGAATTTGCTAACTATGGACCCACCTGAGAGATCGGTGAGGTGTCCCCACCAAGAATACGGTAAGTACCAAGGGGTTAGGGAGATCGGTGAGGACGTGCAAACTTTAGTCCGACATCCCTTAGGAAAGATTACTTGGCCAATTGATAACCTTTAATCTCCTTAACATGGCACAAAGTATTTTAGAGCCTTGAGATTCATGGGCTAAAGATGACAATATTGTGTAAGGTTAATGGGGCTGTAGTGTTTCACACCGCACGAGAGTTTTCATCTCGGATCATTTAAAAAATAAACATAGAAGGGGAAATCTTATCGTAAATAAGATTTGTTGAAAAAAAAATCATAATCTTATTGTTTTAATCTTTTAATATAATATATTTCCGATCGAAAATCTAAACCTGGAGAGGGATGTAGGAATACTCCTTATATGCTTCTCTACCCTAATATTTATTTCAACCAATCATAGAGATGATCTTTTAAGTTTTTTTTTTTTTTTTGGCTCAAAATTCTTAGTACATATATTTATATCCATACTTTTATTTATAGAGCGACTGCATTAAACACGTATCATATCATTGTTGTAAGTATTTTATTAAATTGGATTTTTCAAATCTTTGATTGATCAATATGTATATTTAGAATATGCATTAATAAATGAACCGAAATCATACCTTTAATTGACTAGAATCCCTTGTGGGAATTTTCTTGAAGTGGGTATCATCTAAAAATTTTATATAAACCAACCCGCTGCCAACCATAGGGGATTCCTCACATCTTGCCTCCTTTGAAATTCTTCTTGAAGCAACAATGGAAGCCTCAAATCACCTTTCAGTACCGAAGACGTTAGTGTTTTTAATCATTGTGTTACTCCATTCAACCCATGCTCTTGCAGATCAAAAGTCAAGACCTTAGTTAACAATCCAGTTAACAATTCAGCCGAATAATTCATGAATTATTTGGCCAAACAGAATTTTTCCTAATTAAATAAAAAAATTGTGACCAAATCCGAATAAAAAATAAAATTAAGTAAAAAATGCGATTTTTACTAATTTGATTTTAAAACGCGAATAATTATGGCCGAATCGAATTAAACCAAATTATTCGGGCCACTTAAACAGTATTAAAAAAAAAAAAAAAAAACAAATAAACAAACAAACAAAACGTCATATATGAAACCCACGGTACCCACCACCGAAATAGTTTTTTTTTTTTTTTCATCTTCTTCTCCCCAAAAATTTTCACCTCCTTCTTCCCATCTTTTTTCTCCACCTAATTCTTCTGTAACAATCATACGAATATACTCTTTGTTTCATTTCTTTCTCATTACTTCATCAGTTCATCCTAAGATAAGGGAGTTATCAAGCCTTCATGGATAATTTGAGGTTCCGAGGGACCAGGACAGATTCATATCACCATATCGATCAATCTTCTTTTATATTGTTGCTTTAATTTTGAAAAATTAGTGCGTCTTAGTGTAATATGGGTCTTGTGAACCCAAGCAAAAGGATAGTGAAAATTTTTTATAGTCAATTTATTTATTTGTTTTATTATAGTTGTAATCTTGCTTTCGTTATTTTGGGGCCTAATCTATTTCATAAGTAGAAATTGAATTACAATAACCATTGCTTCCATTGCTCAATGACAATTTTTTCATAGTTTTTTACTTTATTGTATAAAGTAATTTGCTCTTTCTAAGTATACAAATCAAATTAATAACTTGATAAATAAAAAATATACAATAAAATATAAAAATAATATCTGAATTTTTTGCCCGACTTTTATTTTTTTAATCAAATAATTCTCGAATTCGAATCTGACTTTGATTTTTATTTTGTCCGCTTTTTTGACCGAATCCTTAAATTAACCAACTGAATTATTTCGAATAATTCTCCACCCAAATAATTCTTGAATCCGAATTTACTAACTATGGTCAAGACCCACAAGGAGGTGATCATGTCCAACAAGAAGTTCCAAGTGGTCCGGATCCGATTCATAATGAAGGATTTGGGCCATACGGCCATGTCCAACAAGTAGTTCCGGGTGGTCCGGATCCAATTCATAATGACGAATTTGGGCCATACGGACATGTCCAACAAGAAGTTTCGGGTGGTCCAAATCCGATTCATCCGATTCATAATGACGACCATGTCAATAGTTGGGAAAAGGCCCAAACCCCAGAAGTAATGTCCATCTTATGATGGAATTTAAAACATAATAATTCATATATCGTAATAAGGATCTTGTTAATATACTATGAACCATTTCAATCTAAAAAAAGAGGGGAAACGACATATCGATAACCGTCGATGGCGTGTTATTTTCAGTAGAACTTGATGCAACCATTGATGTCATTCTTGTATGAATGAGAAACCTTCTTTTTTTTCTTGGAGGTAGATTTCTCCCATTGGTATTTTCTCAATACACTTCTCTAATGGGTGAGATTAGTACGTTACTGTACAAGGGGGGACCTAGTCTCCTTTAATAACACAATGACTATCTTCCAGGTATGTCAATCAATTAGAGAGCAAGTCTTCCCTATTTGCAATCAAGTTAATATGGTGGGTATCCTTAATAGAATCCAAGATAATTTACAATCAAATCAAATAGAACCCAATCAATGGTCAACTGGGACAAATAAGAAAATAAATCATACAATCTCCCACTTAACCATTTGACCAGTTCACAACAACCAAAGTTTTATTTATGAAAAACAAGTTAAAAAATTTGTTTGTTAAAACGACAATTATTGGATTCCAACAATTTTAGAAAACAACTCAATGTGGCCACTTTAATAAAAAATCATATCCGTTGGTCGCATTCAATCTTGAATGAATGAAACTATTGATAGGAACTATGATGGTTATGCATCATTTATCAGTCGACACACTCCCTTCCACAATCACAGTATCAACAATCCCATCCAAATCGGTTCTTAAATAGGGAAACAGATAATAAACGGTCCAACAATAATATCTCATTTATGTCACAGAAATGTGTACACATAATGATAAAATGAAAAATATTCAGAAACCACATATAATGTGATCACTATAAAGGAGTGTCATGTATAAATACAAATGACTAAATACATTAATTCTCAATCAGACTCATGTTTGCAATAAGATCCGCGTAAAATTTTGGCGCAGTTTTACTTTAGTCATAATTATCATATTAGTCATGATATGTATAATATATACTATTGTTTCTGAATTATAATTATAAAATTGTATTAAACTCCAAAAAAAAAAAAAATCGTTTTAAAAAATGTTTATCATTCTTGGAGTAATTCACAGTTGGAACATTGTCTCAATATATTTTCAGCGGCTCCAAATGGCGTCGACAACCCGAAGTCCTAAGATAATGATAATATTACCATAGATGTGGCCTCAAAGCATACCATGAACTCTACTTTCAAAATAAAAACAGATAGTCAATAATGCTTCTTAAACTTAAAAAAAAAAATGTCTCACCATTAAGTAGAAACTCATGTCTAGATATAGACTTTTTACATTGAGGCATCATAAATAATCAGAGTCTTTATATCTGATTACTTCCAAATAATCAGATTCTTTACAGGTAAGCATGCAATTCTTAGTTCCCTGAAGGTATCTTATTACCTTCAATCACATAGTTGCTTAATATGGAACTAATGTCATTACGAGTGCTAAAATATTACATACATTCAGAATATTTTATGGGCACTACCTTAAATCAATTTTATCACATTAGATTATAGATAGAACATTTGATTAACAAATCTATATATTGTATCCCTCTAAACTTTATCAATATAGGTTTTCTGTGATAGCCTAGATAATTGGCGAGATATATGATAATATATCTTTAAATCGATAATAAAAGAGGCTAAACATATATCTCTCATTTATAAGTTCTTGAAAGAAACAATTTCGTATTGCTCATCTAAATAAGATTATTCATATACAAAATCATAAATATAAGCATGCTCCCACTGAGTTTCAAATATGTACATCTATAAAAATGTTCATAATAAATCTGAAAGAAATAAAAGAAAATGTGGTTAAATATGATATATACCACTATCAGGAAGCTTGTTTAACTCTGTATATGAATTTCTTATATATATACACATTAAATCTTCCTTATTTATTAAATTCTTTATACATATTTATGTAGATTTCCTCATTTAAGCTTTTATTCAAGAATATACTTTTTACATCCATTTGGTTAAGCTCCATGTCATAATAAGCCACCAATGTTAAAATGATCCTAAGAGAATACTTCTTAGAAACAAGAGAAAAGATTTCATAGTAATCAATGTCCTCTTTTTTTTTCTGAGTAAAATCTTTACAATTAGTCTGACTTTGTACCTTTCAATATTACATTTCGAGTCGCGATTAGTTTTAAATACATACAACAAATTGCCTTAAAGCTCTTAGGTAGTTTGAATGAGTTCCCAGATATCATTGTTACTAACTGATTTCATCTCATCTTTTATGACATTTATCCACTTTGAAGAGAATCTACATCATAATGGCATATGAAAATTATGTCATTCTCGATTCTAACATCGAACTCTGATTCTTAGAGATATACTATACAACCATCCAGAATAGCATACCTCTTAACTTTTAAAGGTCCAACATAAATTTTAGTTGAAGAACATTCATAGTATTCTCTGTGATAACTACATCATAGAGTGTTATATCTTTTATAGTTTGTTCACATGATTATTTTCAATAGTCACCTATAGAATAATACTACAATGATATATAAATATCAGTAGCGAAATCTGATATTTCTCAAACACCACATTACATGGTTTCTCACTTCTACTAATATTATCATTCTCTAAAAATCTAGCAGTTCATATTTATACAATTCTGGTACTACGAGTAGTTTCAAATAAACAATCATTTGACTCCTAACAACTACATATAAAGTAATAATTTATAGTTTTAAGGTCAAATTTTATTTTATGAAATTCAAACAATAAAGCATTTGCCTATCATGCTACATACCAATTTCATAAGGGTACGATTGCATCTTCTACAATACCAAGTATACCAGGAATTATGTATTTAAGAGTTATACCCTTCATCTTAAAGAATCGGAAAAATACAATAATCCTTATGGCAGTTACTATATTTTACTTAGATTGCTTATCTTTAATGTAATCTAAGCAAATATTGAAATCAGTGAAGTCAAGACTTGACATTATTCTTTCCTTCAGTAATCTCTCTTTTCTAGGTCTAGATATATAACCTCAGTATTTTTGTCATAAGAACAAAGAATCAACATTGTTGGATTCATATTTTAATCTGACACTTAGGTACAAAGTAAGAGTAAGTTTCTAAAAGAGATATAATCTAAAATAATTTTATAAAGACCACTTTATAAATATTTAGTATAAATTAGATTATTATCTTTATAAATATTAATAATTTTATTCACCAAATTAAAGTTGTACATTTCAAAGTCAAGTCTAGATAGGTTTAAAATATATAGAGTATTTATAAAGTCTACTTAGAATCCATTATCAATAATGAGTCTACAAGTATTGATTGTTCAAACTCTAGTGTCTATCAGGTTTCCACTAGACTTTACATTCTTTTAAATTCAACTAGACTCTACTCCCACATTCCTTTTGAATTCAATATCATGAGGTATCCTTACATGAAAGATTAACGATACCACCCTAATGAATCTTTCAATCATCACATGAGATTAGTTAATATTGGTTTGAAAACATGTAAAGATTTACATTATTACCATTATTTTCAAACCAATCCTTATCCTAGCATTCTTTCTGGAAGTATCACTTCCCATTGTCAGATTTAAAATCTTTGTAGAGGATTCACTATCTTTCTAGGTGTAATTTTATTTATTCTAATGTGTAGAGAATTAGTCATTTTTCATCTTGCTTTAGTCTCAATTCCTTTTTGACACACATTCTTAAGAATTTAATCTAGGTTCTACATTCATTTACATTATGGTAGATCTTAAAGAGTCCAAATTTTTAAGAAATTGAATTTAACATAATCTAAACAATGAATGATTTATTATATGAAACATAATAGATAGAACTCTTATCAAAGAGAAGTAAATAACACATGTCTATCATAATATTAAGCTTTGAGTTTTAACAGTAATAAAGCAACATATTGTATCATTACAATCTATCATTTGTGATCGAAATAGTAACATGCTAGTGGTTCACTTCACAGGTGTTGGAAGACACCTATAGATAAACCTTAGGATAAAATTATTTAAAGCAGCAAAATAATTAAGAAATATATACATTTAGATACTCACATTCTATCTTGATCTCTAGGCATTTGAATATAGATCAAATCAGTCATTCAAGAATTTATACCTTTGGATGTTCTCATTCCATCTTTGACTGACATATAATGATTATCAAAAGGCCAAAGTTTTCATTTAAATTGAATCTATTATACTTTTATATATAGAGCCAACAATACAATTAATAAGAATGTGTACATTTGGATACTCTCATTGGATACTCTCATTCAACCCAACTATATGATCATGAATGCTCTAAATTCCTACATGATTTCAATTGAAATTGAATATATCTCACAACAATGTCTAGAACTAAAGTATATAATTCATACAACTAGGAAGAATGTGTACCTTTGGATACTCCCATTTAACCCAATTGCACGATCATTAATGTCCTAAACTCTTTTAAATGAAGTATATATATCACTTTTCAAGTCTAAAACCAAAGATATAATCCATACAATCAAGAAGAATGTATACTTTTAGATACTCTCATTCAACCTAATTACATGATCATTAATGTCTTATACTTATTTAAACGTCAATGGTAATATACTTTCACTTAGCATATATTCAACATAAAGAGTTTGTTTGTTTGTTTGTTTGTTTGTTTTTTTTTTTTTTTTTTTTTTTTTAACATTGCATTTATACATCAATTTATACTTATTCTTCTCATAAATAGTCTCCCAAACTAATGGAAACTAAAATAGAAATAGCAAACAATCATTAATAGAATAAAAAATTACAAGAATTTGATATCAAATATGGTATAAATTGAAGTGTACATAATAAACTTGTTTCTGTTTATAACAGAATCACAAATAATACTAAACAGAACTAGAAATCTATCTAAATAGTCACTAAAAAATGTGTGCCTTTGGACACTCTCATTCCAACCCAATTATTAGACTAATGATTTATTATGATGTCCTATAGTTTTTTCTTTAATTTGATGTTATCACAATTATATTTAGGGTTAACGGTTATGGCTATCACAATCACGATGAAACGTGTACTTTTGGATACTTCCGTTCAACCTAATTGCATGACCTAATACCCTAAACTAATTAAAATAATTATGGAATAAAATTTTATTTATATTTAAGGCTAACAGTTAAATTCGACACAACTGAAAAAAATATGTGCCTTTGGATACTCTTACTCTTCTCAGTCATGTGAATGTCATTAATGCCTTAAAATATAGTTTTATGATGTCATTTATTTAATGATGTTTGAATACAATTATTTTTAGTTTAATCACTTTGAATTTTCATGATTGATCCGCTTTGATAGCAGTCGAATTACTAGTTTTCTTAGTTTTATCCCTAAAATTCCAACATCTAATCATTTATGAGATCATTCAACTATTAATTTAATTATCCAAAAGTTTAATGCAACTAGGGTCATCAATATGTTATCTTAAAGTTCTCCCATAATAGCAAACATAAGGAAAGACGGAATCAAAATCAGATTCTAAATGAATACATAATCACAGTAGAAGTGGTTATTTAATGATTTTGTAATATAAATAATTTTTTCACAAAAAGGGTTAAGTTTATGTCTCTAATATGTGTTTTCTTATAACTTAAAGTTTCATCACATAAGCATGTTTGTTTTCATAAACAGAAATAGAAAACATACAATACTATAAATAGAACACAAATAAATAGAAACATATGTTTAATTTTTTTTTTATGACATAAAGAACAGAAAAAAAAAATTGTTTCAAGAAATAGAAATAGAAAATTGTTTCTTGAAATAGAAACAGAAATATATATATAAATCAAAACAAATAGATTTATAAGCTAATTTCTATTTCAATTTATAATTTTTTTTTAAACAAAACAGAACCTACCGAAATATTCCGGTCAACGTCGAAAAGTTGATCGACGGCAATCGGATTCTGGTGAGTCGTTGACCGACTCGACGGGTCAAAAATTTTGATCGAGTCATAGGTCGACTCATCGTTCGGCCCAAATTGATTTTGTCCAATCATTTTGGTTCAACAAATTGATTTGATTTGATTTTGTTCAATTTGATTTGATTTTGGATCAAATAAACCCCTTAATGGGCTAGTGAGCTTAATAGGCTGCCGTAATGGGTTTAAGTCAATTTTGATTTGAATAAAACATTACATGGGCTAAAGCCCATATTCGAATTACTTAAAAAAAGAAATAAAACCCAGTCCATCACTATAAAATAAAAGAAGAAAAACTCAATACTTATATCATTAAAAGAATTTAGAAAATCCAACCAAATATACATTATAATGGGAAAGTCCTTATCTCAATCTCAACCTAAATCTTATGAATAGAACCTTATCCAATTATTACAGCCTCTTTAATGGTTGATTTTAACTTATGACATGGTTGATTTCATCCTCTTTAATAGCGTTCACCCAATAATAAATAATTTAAAATTGTTCCAATCAAACAATACTTTCATGGTTGATCTTAATTTTAAAACGATCCATAACTTATTGGTAAACCTAGTTTTGATACCACTGATAGAATTTAAAACATAATAATTCATATATCGTAATAAGGATCTTGCCAATACATTATGAACCATTTCAATCTAAAAAAGAAGAGAAATGACATACTGTTCACCGTCGATAGCATGTTATTCCCAGCGAAACTTGATGCAACCATTGATGTTGTCCTTGCACAAATGAGCAACATTCTTCTTCTTCTTCTTGGAGGTAGGTTTTTTCCCTTAGTATTTGCTCAATGCACTTCTCTAATGGGTGAGATTAGTACAAGGGGGGATCTAGTCTCCTTTAATAACACAATGTCTATCTCCTACTAAGGTAGACCAATCAATTAGAGAGCAAGTTTTCCCTATTTACAACCAAACTAATATGATGGGTATCCTTAATATAATCCAATATAATTTGCTATTAAATCAAATATTGAGTTTCCATAATAGAACCCAATCAATGGTCAATTGGGACAAATAAGGAAATAAATCTTACATCTTAACCATGATTATCACAACACTGCTTCATTAGGGTTCAATTCACAATTTTAGTTGTCGGTTTCATATATTTCCTGAATGAATGACTTGATCTTCACCAACTTACTGAATAGTACCATTAAAGTTTGATTTGATCTATAGAATTTTTCCCTCATGACGAATTTTCTCCCAATCTCTTTCCTTCATGAATAGAATATCATTGTAAGATAAGGGAGTTTTGGGACCAATGGATGGATAAATTCTTTGATAGAAAGTTGGGAACTCAAATTTTCTTGCAACCATTTGGAACAATTTTTTTTAAAGTTATATTGCTAAAAAATAATAGCAGAGATATTAAAATATAAACTCTTACTTGACAATATGTAAGAACCCAAGGCTTTACTTGGTACTTCTTTGATTTTTATAAGTGGTTTTATAGCATTGCATTAACTAGAAGGGCGCGGGTATTGAGAGGGATTGTTGGGAAAAATACTAAAACCCTGTAGTGATTTGTGAATCTTAGGATTGATGGTAGGTGAACCAGCCCTCTACGGGTGAAGAAAATATTTCACAAAAAATATGTATTAAATAATCACTTTGTAATTTCAAAATTCTGACAAAAAATAATTTTATATATAATCATTAAAAAAAAAAATATAAGGATCATCATTAGTGTCACAACTGTTTATGATATTGTTATAAATGATAAGATAGATTGGAGTTGTCCATTTTCATGGTTTCTCCAATTGAATCACTTGCTCCTGCAAAAATTTATGAAATTGCATAAATAATTACTAGTAGACGTACATGGAGACATAGGGCTAAGAGATTTTAGATACAAAGGGAAGGTATGCTAAGGGGAGTTTGGGAATCGAGAGATGTAAGGGATATATTTAATAGTAAGAGAAAATAGTAGAGAAAGCCTAGAAACATTTTAGTAGCAATAGAAGAGAGAAAATCGTTAAAAAAATAAATAAATAAATAATAAAAGAAGAGAGAAAATCCAAAAAGAATATCTAGAGAAACTAAATGCAATCTTATGTGAATAAGAATGAATACACACATGTATACATGCACGAGTGTATGCACACACCGCACATACGCATGAGTGCATAATTGATAAATATATTTATATTTTTAGAAATTGAGTTCAATTTTTTTTTTCATTATTTATCTTTTTATTTATTTTATATCTTTACCCTCACTGAGTTTCTCTATTTTGTCTTGACTTCTCAATTCTTGCTTCATTTTACATAGTTTGGACTCAAATAGCTATAACCCATTCTATTGGCATACTATTATATATTATCTTGCCATTTTCTATTTACTAATCTTTTATGAGTGGAGACCCATTTCCATTGGTAACGATATTGTTCAAACACATCCATTTAGCTTGTGCTTTGGGAGAAACACTTTATTTCTATGCTTATGTATGTGAAAGATGGAAAATAGGATAATCCATCATTTGGCAAAAAAAAACTGTTATCAATGAAGATAATAAAAGTGGTAATGAATACTAAATGATAATGCGAGGAATATTAAAAGATGATACCACTAATCAATTACTATTGAGAGAGAGAGAGAGAGAGAGAGACCTCATGTTGCATGTGGGAGATGTTTAATACTTGGGATCAAAATGCATTTCTATAAATAATTCATTTTATAACTAGGGGGAAAGTTGTCCCTTTTAATAGTTGTTCAAATAAGTTTTAGGACAAAGTTTTCGATAATGAAGCTCAGTACGTGGATTGAAGGGATGTGGCTACTCCTTTCCCCCCCAAAAAAATCAAGTGGTCTTAGGGAAACTCGATTCTAAGTTTTATGAAACTAACTTTTAATTATGAGTTGTACATCTTATATATCAATCATATTACAAATTTGGAGTCTCATCTTCACCAAGTGGCTCATATGTAATGAACTTTTATCCTTGAATTTGGATAGTGAAAAAATGTTAGTGAAGTTCAATTTCAACTAGTTTTCAAAGTCTTATCTCTCCACAAGGAAAATTTTAGTTAGGTTAAAAGTTACTTGGAGATGAAAATATTAATAACACCTCCTTAAACTCTTATTGCCAATGGAGATACCATGTAACAATTGGGACATTAGAAGAAGCTTTTTAAAAGCTGTTCAGGATAACTTCACTCTTATATTAAAGGTCATGTGTTTTACTATTGAGATAAATTTGTGGAGCGCAACAATGATTATGTACTAAGATTTTGAGGAGGAAAAATTTTAAGCACAATGACTAAATTGGGAATATAAGGCACCGTTTGATAACGTTTTTGTTGTTTCATTAGAAATGGCTTTTCACGTTTCCACAAACAAAAATAGATTTTTTGGTGTTTAATAAACATGTTTTTCGAAATATTTTTTACAGACATAATGCCACTAAAAAACCCAATAGAGAGGGTTCGGTTGCCTCTTTTTATGTTTAAATAATTGTGAGATTTATCGGGCACAATAGCCTTTTTTTCTCTCAAATTTGTTTCTAGAAATGATGAAACAAGTCCGACTTGTTTCATCAAAGTTGTTTCTAAAATTATAAATATGCATAAATTTTTATTTATGTTTTTAGAAATGGATGAAACGGAGCAACTTTATCAAATGCTTTTTAACTGTTTTTCTGTTTCTGGGAACAAAAAAATGCAGAAATGGTAGAAACAGAATGTTATTAAATGGTGCTTAAAAATAATTCACCATGTAAGAAGGTCATGCATACCACTATTTAGCTAAACTTTGTATAGGAAAATATTGGTTGTGTGTTGTAGAAGGGAGTTGTTTAATAATAATGATCAAAACCTCTAATAAATAATGTGTATGTTGTAGCCCATGCCATTATTTGCCATATGTCTGATCAAGTGACAGCCAAATTTTAGTTGTGGGTGGATCAACTTTCCTTTGCTTACATGCCAAGTTTGAATTCTATTTGATTTTGTCAAATATAAGAATACATGATTAATTCAAGAAAAATATCAATGTAATTTGATTTTGCCCCATATAAGAATAAATGAGGTATAGAAAAAAGAACTTTGCTTGCTTGATTGTGTCTACGCTTAGACATAGACGACTGCAAAACAACGTTGCCCCTTGTCCAGATGCCTCCACACAACCTTCTATTGGTTTGCGCTGAAATAGTGGCCGTGCAAGTGGGCTTCAAAAAAATGAATGCATCACTGAAGTGAATAAGAAATTTTTTTCATTCATTATTGAAATTAAGACTGATGAAAGAGAGGCTTTCCTAAACCTTAAACCCTTTTTGTTATAAATCAGTTAGTGGTCTGGGCTTGGATGTTCCAATGTGAACATTATGTTCTTAATTTCCTGATGTCGATATTGGTAGGACTCAGTGGAAGCTTTAGCATAAAAAAAAAGTGGAAGCTTTAGCATGGATTCATGAACACACAACCTTTGGCTAATTTAATTCGATAGAAAAATTAAGCAATTTGTTGTGCAAGCAAGATTGGTTGGATTCATTCATAAATCAAACATTCATATTGCCTATGTCATGTGGCATTTGCTATCATTTTTTTTTATGCAAGCAAATACTTTGTCAAAAGCTATCATTCCTATCTATTCAAATAGAGTTGCTTACTTTCTACCATATAAGAGGAAAAATAAAAATGACAAGGGCTGCATCCATTTCATCACTATGACAATTATGCTTTCTTATCAAGTGGACCTCACAGTTATATAACAACAAACCAAATTTCAGCTATAAGCATTTGTTGAAAGTGATTTTTAATTTCATAAAATAAAAAATATCTTATTTCTATTTTACTATAGTAATATTTTTTTTAATAATTTCTATAGTTCTTAATTATGTTAAATGTAACTTTTGAGGTAGTGCTACAGTTGCATTACCCATTTTAGCTAAACTTTACTAATCAAATAGGTGAGGATTAAAAAAAAGGAAGATAACAATAACCTGGGAGTTTGTTTACAAAGAAGGCTAAGATCATATTAGATTGTAGAAAGAGGGAGAGAGAGATACAAGACATGAAATGAAGCAGAGGATAACCAAAAAATCCTAGTGATGAATAGGAAGGCAATCCTCCTATGACCTATCCTTCCTCCACACTTGGGGATTGAATTATTTGCTAAAAACTGTGCAGCTTTTAGGGAGCAAATGTCAATGGGTCCTACATACCTTCCAAGAAAGTCTATTTTCTTCCTTTCGTTGGCCCCCTCTTCACACCATTAAAATCTTCTCAGCCCTGCATCCTTCACTGGCACACAAAACAAAAGTATGATGAATTGATGACCCCTTCCACAACAAAGGAAAAAAGAAAAAGAAAAAGAAAAAGAAAAAGAAAAAAATAAAATTGTCAGGGAGGAAAAAGAAATCTAATTTCTACCAACAAAGCTTGGATATTTATGTTGTTTCTCCATATATGGGTCTGCTCTGTATTTTCCACAGGTCTTCAAGTTTTTTTTGATTTCATGGGTCTCTCTGATAAACTTTCTGCAATTGATGCAAACTGGCTATCCCCCTTGGTACTGAAGAGATTCCGGCTCCGATCTGACCGATGGCCGAGGTGGGGAAAGCTCCACTAGGGTATGAAAATCTTCGAAAGGGGCGTAGTTTCAAGTCCTTCTCCAGAAACTCCGCCATTGCTGATCGGTGAGTTGAGTTCTTCGAATTCACTTTCAAGGTCAGATTTTGCTTTCAGTTCGAAGTTGGGATTTTGGTTTCAAGCATGTAGTGGCACCGTTCTGCCTTCTGATTTGATTTGCTTTTCTGTTTTGCTTAATATCTGCAAACATCCATTTCGAGCTTTTTGTTTCATTTGTCTGATACTGGGTTTTACTTCATGCATGCAGTGAAGTGGACAAGGTTTTGCCTTCCGAGTGGGCTTTCGATTCTCATGATTTGTGTGTTTATGACCTGTTTAGTTTGCTCCTTCATATACTAGTTTCAGTAGCTTTTTTTTTTTTTGCTTTATTTATTTTGATTTAGAAGCTGGTTCTTTGGCTTTGTACATTTGAAGGCTCGGTTATCTTTTTTCCCGGTTCTCCTCCCTCCAACCCCTCAATATCTTAGTTTTGAGTTATGTTTTTAATATCATTAGATACCCAGTTTCAAGTTTTTCTTTCTCAGAATTTCTCCTTTTTCTTTAGTATGGAAGGTGGTCTCTGTTTCATGTTTGGAAAATGTTAGCGCCAATTTTGCTACTTGGGTTTGTTTTTTAACTTTATTGTTTTGCTTGTTTTTGAAAGTTTTGATCCGTTTATTCAGAACAGCCATTCAAGATTGTATACGTGTATCTGTATTCTTTTAACATTGTGGGGGGTTTTTTCTTTTTAACTTTGCTTATGAATACATACAGGTCCACCTTTCAAATTTATTTTGTTTGGTTTTGAACTGTTTGTTTCATTGCTACAAGTACCCCTATCGAGGCATTTCTTCTAATGTGTTTAGGACAGATTTTTTACCCTGTTTCCTTTTGCCCTTTTCTGTAAGTTTATATCCAATTCGTTTTTTCCCCTTCAGACGTGTGCTTCTTTCTTTATGTGGATCTGTGTTCTTCTCCTTCCATCATTTGTTAAATCTATTTTCCTTGTATTGATGGTTTCTGATGTTCTGCTTGTGTTCTTGTCTTTATATTTGTTTTTTTATTTTATTTTTTGGGGTTGGGGTTGGTTGGTTCAGTTATGGAAGAGAGCCTTATATCAAGCTATTTTTGACTCTTCTTCTGTTTTTTGAAGAATGAAATCATTGTTGTTTTGGCTTGACTGATCTATATGCTACTTCAAGTAGACAGCTGGTTCCTTATTATATTCTGTCGTTATAAGCCTATGGCTGATTTGTAATGGTGTGCCAGGTTGACAGCCGGATCTTATTATAATTAGCCCTAACCCGTCAATCATTTTGCATAGATCCTTGCGCTCATCCTTGCTTGGAATCTCTATATAGCCAACCCCATTAAGTTGGGAGAAGGTTTTGGATGTTGTTGTTGTTGTTGAAATCATTGTTTTATTGTGCACAATAAAATTGTTACCATCGATGTTTTTGCCGAAAACTGGCAAAGATGACTTTTATGTTCTGCATTGCTTTTGGCCTTTTCTTCCCTACTTTGGTAGAAGATCCTTATATTGATTTTGGATTTTTTTTTTCTATTTGATTTTAGTCCATGTGTGTATAGTTTAGGGAAAATTTCATGTACCTAATTTGAAACCTAATTCGGTATCAACCCCATGTTTTGAAAAATATCTAGTTATGTCACCCACTTTCATAACTAAATTACACATAAGACCACTCCGGTAGTTGGAAATCGTTAAGTGGTGACGTCGTGGGGTTAATATTTACTAAATGGCCAAACTACCATTGAAGAAGGATAAACTTACTGTTTTATTTTATCCTTCATTATAAAACCCCCAGATAGAATGAAGAAAACCAGTTAGGGCTTAGGGCTTCTCAGTTCTCCTAGCAAACCCTTCCATGGCTGCTTGACGATGATAAATTTGACGATTCCGAATAATCTCCGACAAAGTTCAGACGACCTGCCAAGAAGAAAGGAAGAAGAAGCAAGGCGCGCCATTGCAAACTCTCACTCTCTCTTTGTCTATATATCTTTATCTCCCTTTGTTATCCTTGCAAAAGGAACTCACGATTTTAGAAATCAGATTAGGGCAACAATTTGCCAACAAGATCTCGAACAGATTCTCGCCTTCTCTCTTTCTCTTCTGAAACAATCGCCCACATCATTTTAGATAGTTTCTGAGAAGATAGCAGAGCCAAGTAAGGAGTTCAGAGCCATCGAGATCCATTTTTGAAGTAGAGAACTAGAAAGCCCCAAGCTTAGCTGCGGTACCTTTTTCAACCGTTCTTTTAAAGTCATAAGCTTCCTTTTTTCCCTCTTTGATTGGATCTTACTTGCTGCAAGCCTGCAATTATTTGGAAGTACAAATATTTCAGGGTTTTGTTTGTCTTGATAATTCTGGATTTGAATCAGTATTTATAGTGCCGGATCTGTTGTTTCTGATTCTTTGAGCTTGAGAATACGATATATAGTCGATTGGGGATTGGTTCTCCTCATTTTCGTTCATTGTTTTCGATTTTCATGGAAGCGCAGCTAAATGGGGTCGGCTACATGGATCCTTACTCTCCAATAGGCTTTCTCTGAAGTCCTACTTGGTAGAAGACCCAAACTATGCATATCATTCCTCACAATTTCTCCTATGGTCATTTTAGGTATGCCCCTAGCTTTTTTAGCTCCTTCAATCTGAATGATATCACTCTTTCTTATCAGGGCATCCGAAGGCCTCTGTTGAATATGACCATACCACCTCAAACAACTTTCTCAGAGCTTATTGCCAAATCAGCTCTAATACATTAATTCCATATTTTATCCTTCCTAGTTTATCCGCACATTCATCTTAACATCGTCATCTCGACTACCCATATCTTTGTAATATGGCAATTCTTAACAGCCCAGCATTCCACCCCATACGTTATGGCTGGTCGTACAACATTCCTATAAAGCTTTTCTTTAAGCTCTAAAGGGATACATTGGTCACATAGTATTCCGGACACATCTCTCCACTTTATCCACTCTTCTTTAATTCTTTGAGAAACATCATCTAGGTCACCTTTGCTTATGATTGATCCTAGATATCTAAAATAGTTATTTTGCGGTATCTCTTTTTCCTCAATTTTCACTGTCATTTTCCGTCATTGTGTGACTAAAATTACACCTCATGTACTCTGTCTTCGTTCTACTAATCTTAAAGCCTTTTGTTTCCAAGGCTGATCTCCATAACTCTAATATTGCGTTAATCCTTGCCCTTATCTTATCCACCAAAATGGTATCATCTGCAAAGAGCAATATACACCACCGGAAAATGATAGTTATTTTGGTTATGGGTTTCTGATGTAATACTGAAATTGAGGAAGCTCAAAACAGTACCAGGGTAGGATCTTTTCTCAGAGAATAGGGAATTCTAGATATGGAGAATAGGATATTGCTAAAACTTGTTGAAAGATGAAAAAGATGGAACAATAAACAATAATATAACACCCGGGCTTTACACCGCAAGGTGGATCGACTGGATCAAACACTAACCTACCTTGATCAAACACAAGAAGAGAGTTGCATAAGCAAACTTTGTTTTAAATTCTGAGTTGTCCTTGAATGCTTACAATTGATCCCTATTTATAGGACCAACTCAACAAAATATTAAATACCCAACTTCCAACTAACAATAGTAGAAAGTCTTCACTTATTAAAGTTGGGGTAGGAAAGTATTCACCTTCCAACTACTAAAGTTGAAAGAGCCTTCACCTACCAACTACCAAAAGTGGAAAAATCCTCACCTCTTAAAGTTACAATGGAAAAGTCATCCCCCAACTACCAAAGGTGGAAAAGTCTTCATTTTCCAACTACCAAAGGTGGAAAAATCTTCATCCCCCAACTACCAAAGGTGGAAAAGTCTTCACCCATCATCACTTATAAAAGTGAATTGATCCCCCCATTTAGAAAAGTAAAAGGTAAAAGTAAAAGTAACTTCTAACCACTTAAATTGAACCGATATTGGACCAACATGGACCATGGTTCAATTGGAACTAAACTAAGACATAAAACATGAAATAAAAACTAAGTATGAAATTAATAAGCATCAACAAGGTAAGGCCACATGCTAGTTACTCTTGTTGGCCTTCTTCCTACGGATGTAGGTCTTCAGATCTGCATCAGCTCCTCCCGACTTGAAAACATTCGTCTCCGACGAATGGGTGAAAGACATGTAACGCTCATATAAGTCAGGATCGAGTCGCTTGAAGTCATCAGCATGAATCCAAGTGTAATCAGTCCGTGGTCGTCCCTTCCATTTGATAAGAAAAGTGTGATAACCGGTGCCACGACGAGTGGTTTTGTAAGTATCATCCAAAACCTCTTCAATAACATCTTCAAGAGGTGGTGTAAGTTGGGGCAGCCTTAGCATTTGTTCCAGGTCACCATCATCTGAATGATGTCCCACATAAAGATGTAGGTCAGCTACATTGAAGACATCGCTTATGGTCATTTCCTCAAGTAATTCGAGCACATAAGCATTTGGTCCTATACGTTTCAGCACCTTATAAGGACCCATCTTCTTTGGATGGAGCTTTGTGTTAACACCAGGTTGAAACCTCTCAGGATGTATACGAACCATAACCATGTCTCCTGGTTTAAACTCCACATAACGACGATGACGATCAGCTGTAGTCTTGTAGACATCATTACTTAAGGCAATACGTCGTCGCACGTTTGCATGCACCTCTGTGATGTGGCGCAAGAATTCATCAGCTTCAAGGCTGATTCGAGCCTGGGGTGGGAGTGGAACAAGATCAATTGGGCGTTGCGGCTGAATTCCAAGTAATATCTCAAATGGTGTGCGCCCCGTTGTCCTGTTCACTGAGCTATTGTAGGCAAACTCAGCTATGTCAAGGATTGCTGGCCATGTCTTCTCATAATCTCGGACTAAGCACCTCAACAAGTTCCCCAAACTTCTATTAACAACCTCTGTCTGACCGTCAGTTTGTGGATGGAATGCAGTTGAAAACTGTAGCTTTGTGTTAGTTTTTAGCCACAATGTCTTCCAGAAATAGCTCATAAACTTGACGTCACGATCAGAGACAATAGTACTTGGCAGCCCATGCAGTCGAACAACCTCTTTAAAGAAGAGCTTTGCAATGTGATAGGCATCAAAGGTCTTTCGACATGGCAAAAAGTGAGCCATCTTAGAGAAGCGATCCACTACAACCATGATGGAATCGTACCGTTCTCTTGTAGGTGGCAGCCCAAGTACAAAATCCATACTAATGTCGAGCCAAGGTGCATGAGGAACCGGTAGTGGGGAGTAGAGGCCTGTATTCTTCTTGGTCCCCTTAGCAAGTTGACAGACTCGACACCTTTTGATGACATGATCTACGTCTTTTGCAATGTGTGGCCAGCAGTACCGATCAGTCACCTGTATGATGGTCTTGTCCTTGCCGAAGTGGCCTCCCAAACCTCCTCCGTGTAACTCCCTTATGATGTGATGTCGTAAGGAGGAGTCTGGAATGCATAATCGCGTTCCGAAGAACAAATAACCATTGTGGACAGAATATTTAGGGTGTTGCTCACCTTGCTGTAACTCTGCATATAGAACTCTGAAATCCTTATCAGACGCGTACTCATCTCGTATCTGATCAATACTAACGGCATGTGCTGAAAAAGTATTGATAGTGAGAATTTTTCGGCTTAAAGCATCAGCCACCGTGTTCTCTTTACCAGCCTTGTATTTCATCGCAAAGACGAACTCTTGTAGGTAAGCAACCCACTTTGCATGCTTCTGACTGATTGACTTCTGAGAATGGAGATGTTTGAGTGCTTCATGATCGGTGTAAAGAATAAATTCCTTACCAATAAGATAGTGTCTCCAATGGCGTAACACTTGGATGACAGCATAGAGCTCCAAATCGTAAGTCGAGTAGCGTCGCTTGGCATCGTTGAGTTTCTCGCTATAGAAAGCGATAGGGTGCCCTTCTTGTATCAGCACACCTCCCAACCCAATATGCGAAGCATCAGTTGCCACCTCAAATACACGATTAAAATCTGGCAGGCGTAATACTGGGGCCTCCGTCATCTTCTTCTTGATAAGATGGAGGGCTTTTGTCGCCGTTGTTGTCCACTCAAACTTGCCTTTACTCTGATTCATACATTCGGTAATAGGTGCCATGACTGCACTAAAATTTCGAATGAATCTCCTGTAAAATGAGGCTAGACCGTGGAAGCTACGGACTTCAGTGATTGTCTTCGGGGTAGGCCAGTTGGTGATGCTCTTGATCTTCTCAGGATCAGCTTCAACCCCCTTGGAGGAGACAATAAAACCAAGGAATACAACCTTGGGCAGCATAAAGGAACACTTCTTGAGATTAATGTATAGCTTCTCCATACGGAGCACCCTCAAGACTTGCTTCAAATGGTCGATGTGATCATCTGGATGCTTGCTGTAAACTAAGATATCATCAAAGTATACAACCAAAAATCGACCAATAAATGGACGAAGTACCTGTGTCATAACTCGCATGAATGTACTAGGTGCATTTGTCAGACCAAAGGGCATGACCTTCCACTCGAACAGTCCATCCTTGGTTTTGAAGGCGGTCTTCCATTCGTCTCCTGGCCGAATACGAATTTGATGGTAGCCGCTTCGAAGGTCCAATTTTGAAAAGACTTTTGCACCGGCCAACATGTCTAGCATATCATCAAGTCATGGTATGGGAAACCTATACTTAACCGTTATTTTGTTGATTGCTCTGCTGTCGACACACATACGCCATGAGCCATCCTTTTTTGGAGTAAGTAATGCTGGTACAGCACAAGGACTAAGGCTCTCAATGATAAACCCCTTCTGTAGTAGTTCATCAACTTGCCTTTTGAGCTCAGTGTGTTCTGTAGGACTGAGACGGTAAGCTGGAAGGTTAGGAAGCACAGAACCAGGTACCAAGTCAATAGCATGCTGAATATCGCGCATGGGAGGGAGCTTATTAGGTAGCTCGTCAGGTACTAAATCAGAAAAGTCTGTTAGAAGCTCTCTAATAGGCCATGTGAGCTGAACTGTTGGTGGTGGAGTGACCTCTCTAGTAACCAGGGCTAATATCATGCCTGTATCATGGCTGGTTCGCTCAAACTGCTTTTGTGGAACAACTAAGATCTTCTTCTGTGGAAGGACTAGCATCTTGTTGGTATCGGTGGTGGCTTTCTGGTTAGTCCTCAATGTCTGTCTCTTACGCATCTCCTCTGGTACATTGATAGGCTCAAGTATAGTGCGCTGCCCTTTAAAGGTAAATATGCACTGATTCTTCTTTCCGCCAGTGAGAACATCATTATCATACATCCATGGTCTCCCTAAAAGAACATCAATTAGCTTCATAGGAATAACATCACACCATACCTTTTCTTCATATCGAGAAAGTTGTAATGGAACAAAACATCGCTGATTGACCGCCAAAGTGTTGCCATTCAGTAGGGATACTTTGTAAGGCTGCGGGTGTTTCTCTACCTTCAAATGTGCTTTCTTCACAAACAACTCAGAGACAACATTAACGCAGCTGCCACTGTCAACTATCACCTGTACAGGGCGATCAGCTGAACGCATGCGGCTGTAAAATATGCATGTACGTCGCCAATCCTCGCCTTTGGTTTCAGCCACCAATATGCGAGAAACCACATGAATTCCATAGGATTCATCTTTATTTGCTTCAGCCCCATCATAATAATCAACATTTTCATCTTCTTCTTCCAATGGGATTGGAAAGATATGGGAATTATCTTCATCAGGAGTATCGTCAGCATCAACCATCACTGCTACTTTGTGACGTGTAGGACAATTTTTGGCATAATGTCCCCTCTCCTGACAATGAAAGCATTGCACTGTGGCAGTGCTAGGCATAGGTGCTTTCCCCTTGTGATCAGCACGTGGAGAAGGTGTGGTACGTGGAGGATAAGAAGTAGGATTTTTTGCTGAAAATTTTTTTGTGATCTCTCTAGCTTGATATCCAAACCTTCTACCCGTAGGAGCTAGTAACTCCTCTGCATGTACTGCCTTCTCGAAGCATTCCCTGACATTGGATACATCTACTACGCCAATAGCACGATTTATATCAGATCTCAAACCCAAACGAAAGCGGAAAAGTACCTGTAATTCATTCTCCCTGATGCCAGTGCGTGAATAGAGTGAATCAAACTGCTCCATATACTCTGCAACGGACATACTCCCTTGACGAAGAGTATTCAGCTTGTCCTGCAGTTGTGATCTAAAGTGTCGTGGTAAGTATTTGGCACTAAGATCTTCTTTCATCTCTTCCCAAGTAATGGGAGCTCTACCACGATCTTCTAGATCCCTTTCTTCAGTTCTCCACCATTCGCGGGCTGAGCCAACTAGCTTAGTACGTGCTAGTCTCATCTTACGTGACTCAGACAACTCATACCAATCAAAATAGTCATCTAAAGCAGCCAACCAATCATAAAATACCTGTGGATCATGCTTTCCGTTGAACTCCTTTAATTCAAGCTTGACTTTTTGTGAATCATCAGTACGTCGACGGGGTGCTTCAAGATCACCATTGAAATAAGATCTTACATGCTCCTCAAAGGTAGGTGGTGCTGTAGGGGTTCTTTGTTGTGCCCTTTCAGCACTTCTCCTATGTTGACGATGCACAACAGATTGTAGTTGATACCTGTCCTCCCTCTCGAATGGTACATTGCTGCCTTGTATTGGAGTAACACTTTGGTTCTCAAGTCGCAGTAACCTCTCACTAATAGCTTTTTGATCAGCAGAGAGTTGTTGAAACATTTCAATGACTTTTGCCATTGGATCAGGTGGAGGCGGCGGCCACTGTGACTCATTCTCTGCCATGCTCTGATACCAATTGATGTAATACTGTAATTGAGGAAGCTCAAAACAGTACAAGGGTAGGATCTTTTCTCAGAGAATAGGGAATTCTAGATATGGAGAATAGAATATTGCTAAAAATTGTTGAAAGATGAAAAGGATGGAACAATAAACAATAATATAACACCCGGGCTTCACACCGCAAGGTGGATCGACTGGATCAAACACCAACCTACCTTGATCAAACACAAGAGATTCTTGATCAAACACAAGAA